>NW_024736148.1:2996873-3003461 GCF_018991925.1 Homarus americanus
TTGTGGTGTGTGTCAGGGGTGAGTGTGGTGGTGTGTCAGGAGTAAGTGTGGTGTGTGGTGGTGTGTCGGGTGGAGTGTAGTGGTGTGTGTCGGGATTAAGTGTGCTGTGTGTGTCGGGGATAAGTGTGGTGTGTGTGTGTCGGGGGTAGTGGTAGTGGTTTGTGTCAGGGGTAAGTGTGCTGTGTGTGTCGGGGATAAGTGTGGTGTGTGTGTGTCGGGGGTAAGTGTGGAGGTGTGTGTCAGGGGTAAGTGTGGTGGTGTGTGTCAGGGTGAGTGTGGTGGTGTGTGTCAGGGTAAGTGTGGTGATTTGTGTCTGGGGTGAGTGTGGTGGTGTGTGTCGGGGATAAGTGTGGAGGTGTGTGTCAGGGAATGAGTGTGGTGGTGTGTGTCAGGGGTGAGTGTGGTGGTGTGTGTCAGGGGTGGTGTGTGGTGGTGTGTGTGTCGGGGGTAAGTGTGGTGGTGTGTGTCAGGGGTGGGGTGTGGTGTGTGTGTGTCGGGTTGTGTGGTGGTGTGTGTGTGTCAGGGTGGTGTGGGTGTGTGTGTGTGTGTGTGTCGGGGGTAAGTGTGGTGGGTGTCGGAGTAAGTGTGGTGGGTGTCGGAGGAGTGTGGTGGGTGTCGGTGGTAAGTGTGGTGGGTGTCGGGGTAAATGTGGTGGGTGTCGGTGGTAAGTGTGGTGGGTGTCAGTGGTAAGTGTGGTGGGTTGTCGGTGGTAGAGTGTGGTGGCTGTCGGTGGTAAGTGTGGTGTGTGTCAGGGGTAAGTGTGGTGGTGGGTGTCGGGTAGAGTGTGGTGGGTGTCGGGTTAGTGTGGTGGGTGTCGGTGGTAAGTGTGGTGGGTGTCGGGGGTAAGTGTGGTGGGTGTCGGGGTAAGTGTGGTGGTGTGTGTGTCCGGGGTAAGTGTGGTGGTGTGTGTGTGTTCGGGGTGAGTGTGTGTGTGTGTGTGTGTGTGTGTGTCGGGGGTAAGTGTGGTGGTGTCGGAGGTAAGTTTTGGGTGTCTGGGGAAGGGTGTGGTGTGTGTCGGGGTTAGTGTGGTATGTGTGTCGGGGGTAAGTGTGTTGTGTGTCGGGGTAAGTGTGCTGGTGTGTGTGTGTCGGGGGTAAGTGTGGTGTGTGTCGGGGGTAAGTGTGGTGTGTGTGTCGGGGGTGAGTGTGTGTGTGTGTGTGTGTGTCGTGGGTAAGTGTTTTAATCCAATGATAATATTGTTAATGATAATATTTTTTTAAATGTATAAGTGACTGACATTCATACACCAAGAAGGGAAGGAAAATGTATTCACGAAAATGAAATTATTGGGATGGCACACGATACGTTTTCTCTAATTTAATTGAAAAAAATATACAAAAGGCATCAGAAAAATCTTTATATATTAGCGTTTTATTCCATTATAGTGATGAGTGTTGTAAATAATGTATACAGAATGTTTTAAATATTATTCTCTAAGAAATAAAAGAAGGACATTACAACAGTAAGCACTTGTTAATATAACATAGAAATTGTACATATACAGGTAAGCCGAGTATAGGTAAAATATGGTTCTTATTATAGGGGTTCACGGTCATATCAGCCCCAAGCTGGAAAGAGGTTAATGAGATCAAATTTCAACTTGGTGACAGGTATAAATTGTCAAGATTAATAGCACCATGTAAAGCGAGCTACACTGCCTTACACTCGTGTATTCGGGTCAAGACTGATCAACCACAACCTGTCATTCCAGACCCAATCAAGTTTAGTTGGTGTTGATGATAAAGTCAAACCATTGTTTCACCATTACCAAAAATCCTTGCTGCACCTGCCTACTGTAGTTGCAATGGACGCTGTGGTTGTGAATGTCCTTACCGTCAACATGGGTCGTGTGAACATGCTGTGGCAAACTAGAGTCATGTTCAGATGTTACTTTCACATATAGACCTGAATAATATTGATCTGTGAGTCAATAAGCTGGAAAGAGTATTTCTTGTAAAGTGTAGATTATAATGTATAGTATGTAGCACAGGTAATGTCATTCAATAAAAAAATATGCATATTTCATACCAGATAGGTAATGTTGAGTATTAGATGTCTGGAGTTGTTTTGTTGGCTGTGCCCCCCCCCCCTCCCTGCAACGTGTGATCAACCACTAAACACTGTAATAAATCTTAAGGTTCCCTCAGTCAAATTTTAGTACTGTGTCCCCACCTTAAATTGTCTCAAGCCAACATAATCTATTGAAGAGAACCTTAAAACCTCCTGCAGCTCACCGTGCGTAGGGTACCACTCAAAATATAAATTTGGGTCTCAGACTACTAGTATTTTACACACTGTGCTGGTTAAGCTCACTGGCCTATAGTTATTAGTGGGGTGGCGTCCTCCCTGTGTGAATATTGGACTCACGTGTGTCATTTTCCAGTCGGTGGCATCTTTTGCTGGTGTAGGTGACCATGTGTAAATGTTACTCTTATTGGTACTAAAACAAGCGAGATTGGCTTACAAACGTAAATTCATAATAATCTATTGACAAGTGATACCTAAATCTGCCCAATGTTTATCCAGTTGTCTCTGCAAGTTTATCCCTCGGAGCTTCAGGGCGGAGTTTAGTGGCGGTGTGTGGGGGGGGCAGACGACATTTCTATTTTTCTCTGCTAGATCCATATGCAGCATTCATTAGTTGGAGTGTGACTTTCTGTGAGACATTATTCTAATAACAATTTCTCCGTGTTCTATTGTTTATGGTTAGATCCTGGCTGTTCCATACGTGGCCAAGTCTCTCGCCATCTTTATCTTCATGGAGCAAGTGTTAGTACTGGAGCACCTGGAGAGCACCTGTCACGGTCCCTGGGGTCACACAGGACATCCAGCACGCTTCTTACATCAGACCCAAGCG
This sequence comes from Homarus americanus, assembly GCF_018991925.1. Taxonomy (NCBI): domain Eukaryota; kingdom Metazoa; phylum Arthropoda; class Malacostraca; order Decapoda; family Nephropidae; genus Homarus; species Homarus americanus. The sequence continues at coordinate 2,999,731 of NW_024736148.1, forward strand.
GGAATCGAACCCTGACAACCGTATGAGAGGTAAGAAGTTAACATTATTTGGACGACTCCGTAATTACCGTCCACCTTGGAGTACTTCCGGTACCTTTTTGTACCTACTTGTCTTGCTCAGCCTTAATTAATTCTGGTTAAAGCATTAGGGATGATGATGATAATAATAATAACTGTGAAAGGATCACCGTAGTGAAATATAACTAGTAACTTTTTCTTCTTGTAGTGTGTTGACATGCTGAGTCCTGAAGCGTCAATATGGTGTAGGAATTCGTGGTATAATGTTGTCTAGCACTCAGGATGGATGGAAACTCTAAGGTAGTTTTCTTGTATGATATAAGTCACATGATAGACAGTCTGGTGCTGGAGGTGCCGTGTGGTGAGGAGCTGCTCAGTAGAGACGTTCGGTGAGTAGCGTGTTGAAGGAGGTAGATGTGCAGGAGCTTCGTTAGAGAAGATGTTGCCTGTTGCTGGCCTCCTGGTTGAATGAAATGTTAACAGCGTGGAGCTTGCTGGAGGAGATGTTGCTTGTTCAGGAAAATGGGCAGAATGAGAATTGGTTGGTGAGGAAGCTCAGGGAAGGACAGCTGGTGGGTCGCCATGCTCGCCGGCGGGAGCGAGGACCGCCAGGCAGGCGAGGAGATGCGAGGGGCAGCCAGGCAGCGGCGGAAGAAGAGGTGTTGCTTGTTCAAGAAGAATGGTCAGAATGAATCTCAATGGAGAGACAGAGCTTATATACACCCAGCAGCAGCCGCCAGTCCTCTATGAGTCATGTTGGGAAAACCCGAGAAGTAGCCGGTGACTAGTTCCGTTGCTAAGATACTGCGGGCATTGGAATGCGGATACGCTTGGTTGCTAGGGAAGACGGTAGCAGGTGGTGTGCAGCTACGCAGTTTGTAGGGGAGACGTCCACTACAAGATGTTGCCTGTTGCTGGCCTCCTGGTTGAATGAAAGCTGGACAGCGTGGAGCTTGCTGGAGGAGGTGTTGCGTGTTCAGGAAGATGGGACAGAATGAGAGCTGGTTGGTGAGGAAGCTCAGAGAAGGACAGCTGGTGGGTCGCCATGCTCGCTGGTGGGAGCAAGGACCGCCAGGCAGGCGAGGAGAAGCGAGGGCCGCCAGGCAGCGGCGGAGGAGGAGGTGTTGCTTGTTCAAGAAGAGAGGCCAGAATGAATCTCAATGGAGAGACAGAGCTTATATACCCAGCAGCCGTGAGTCATCTATGAGTCATGTTGGGAAAACCCGAGAAAGTCGCCGGTCTTTGGTTCCGTTGCTAAGATACTGCGAGCATCTGGTGACCCCCCCCCGCAGTTTGGTTGCTAGGGAAGATGGTAGCAGATGGTGGCGGCGGCTACACAGTTGTAGGGGAGAAGTCCACTACAATGGCTTCGTAAGGCTGTATTCATCTCATGTATCATAAAAGATTGTTATATTGTATTATCCTGAGTTTTATACATTATAGGTTGATGTTTCACATTATACATGATAACAATGCTAATTTAAAAAAAAATGTGTATAGCCCAAATATCATTTCAGCATTTCGGAGACGTCCAGCTCTTGAGCGTTTTGTTTGAAAACTTCTACATAGGTTTACTGTTTAAAGTATACTACAGTATTTACTTCCATGCTACTGCGCGGCATAACAATTGTACAGTACCCACTTATTACAGTTATAAAAGACCTTAACGCAAATATTAACACGGAAGAACTTAGGAATACATGTTTTCGCTTTATATAATAAAATAATTATATAGTATGTTGCTAACCTCAACGATATACATGACACATCCTCACAGTTAATAATTTAATACATAATGGTAAACAAACTTATTAAAATAACATATTTCAGTCAACAAAAACCTGGCGTCCTCCATGTCGTCCCCTTCCCTCCTCCCTTGGGACGTTGGTTCAAACTTTGTGATTCGGTTGGTTTGAAACTGTTTCGATCATGAAAACTTCCTCAACTGTAGTTTCTTTCCAGCAGTGCAGTGTACAGGTATCGGATTCTGTGCTCTCCACTCTCGCCTCCACCCCTACCTTATAAGACTTGTTATTTATGTAACTTGTGTGTGTATGCGTCATGTTGAACCACAGCGGGAGTGAAGCATTACTCTGATGGCGCAACACATGAAGCGGAGAATACGGTAAGCTATTCATAAGTAAAGGCAGGAAAATTAATGGTGGGATGATTTATTAGACGTAAAGGAAAACAGCTCGGGTTTTGTTGGCGAGAATGACAGGCTACGGATAAAATGGGGTGGAGGGCGACGGAGAGAAGGAGAAAGAGATTATTAGCGCACAAAACACAAGGAGAAGGATATTATCAAGAGAAAGAGGGTAGAAGATATTGAAGATCACGGTAGCCATTAGTAGTGTTGTCCTCGCAGTTTTCCAGCCGATGTTCCGTCCAGGTGTAGGTTTACGAGTACCATATAAGGTTTCAGTGTCGACTCTGGGAAACTCTTGTTATTGTAGGTAATGGCGTTTTGGCCTCAGAAGTAGAGTGAGGAATTAAAAATAAGGAAAATTATTAAGTGCGTGTTTGTGAAATTTTGAATCGGTAACTATAAAAATATATTCGATAAATGAAGATAGCTGGTGAGGTAAGGTATTGTTGGTAGGAGGTTAAGGAAAGAGGGTTATGGAGGGAGGAGGGTATTGTTGGTGTGATGGGAGAGTATTGTTGGAGAGAGAGAGTAGGAGAGAGTATTGTTGGTGGGTGAGGAGGGGTATTGTTGGTGGGAGATGGAGGGATTGAGTGAGAGGGAGGGCATGTTGGTGTGGGGAGGGAGGTATTGTTGGTGTAGGGGAGGAGGGTATTGGTGTAGGGAGGGAGGTATTGTTGGGTAGGGAGGGAGCGTATTGTTGGTGTAGACAGGGAGGTCATTGTTGGTGAGAGGGGAGAGTATTGTTGGTAGGGGGAGGGCATTGCTGGTAGGGAGGGAGGATATTGTTGGTGTAGGGAGGGAGGGTATTGTTGGAGTAGGGAGGGAGGTATTGTTGGTGTAGGCTGGGGAGAGAAGGAGAGTATTGTTGGTAAGGAGGGAGGGGGATGGAGTATTCTTGGGGAGGAGGATTGTTGGTGTGGGGAGGAGGGATTGGTAGGGAGGGATATGGTAGGGAGAGAGGGTATTGTGGTGTAGGGAGGATATTGTTGTTGTAGACAGGGAGGTCATTGTTGGTGTAGGGAGGGAGAGTATTGTTGGTAGGGGGGGGGCTATTGTTGGTAGGGAGGAGGATATTGTTGGTAGGAGGGAGGTATTGTTGGTGTAGGGAGAGGTATTGTTGGTGTATGGAGGAGGGTATTGTTGGTGTAGGGAGGGAGGTATTGTTGGTAGGAGAGGGATTATAGGGAGGAGGGTATTGTTGGTGAAAGGAAGAGAGGTATTGTCGGTGTAGGGAGGAGGGTATTGTTGGTGTAGGGAGGAGGATATTGTTGGTGTAGGGAAGAGGGTATTGTTGGTGGGAAGAGAGGATATTGTTGGTGTAGGAGAGTGGTATTGTTGGTGTGGGAAGGAGGTATTGTTGGTGTAGGGAGAGAGATATTGTTGGTGTAGGGAGGAGAGATATTGTTGGGTGGGGAAGGAGGGTATTGTTGGTGTAGGGAGAGAGGATATTGTTGGTGTAGGGAGAGAGATATTGTTGGTGAGGGAGGAGGATATTGTTGGTGTTGGGAAGGAGGGTATTGTGGTGTAGGAGAGGATATTGTTGGGTAGGGAGAGAGGGTATTGTT
>NW_024736148.1:3003561-3107151 GCF_018991925.1 Homarus americanus
AAAGTATGCTTCGTTCCAGTTACGTATTGCTAAAAATAACATATTCAGTCAACAAAAACCTGGCGTCCTCCATGTCCCCTTCCTCCTCCCTAGGACGTTGGTCAAACTTTGTGAATTCAGGTTGGTTTGAAACTGTTTCGATCATGAAAACTTCCTCAACTGTAGTTTCTTTCCAGCAGTGCAGTGTACAGGTATCCAGTCACATTCTGTCTCACTCTCGCCTCCACCCCTACCTTATAAGACTTGTTATTTATGTAACTTGTGTGTGTATGCGTCATGTTGAACCAGCGGGAGCGAAGCATTACCCGATAACACATGAAGCGGAAGAATACGGTAGCTATTCATAAGCAAGGAAAAATTAATGGTGGGATGATTTATTAGACGTAAAGGAAAACGCTCGGTTTTGTTGGCGAGAATGACAGGCTCTGGATAAACTGAGGTGGAGGCAGCGGAAGGAGAAAGAAGATTATTGTGCCAAAACACAAGGAAGGATATTATCAAGAGGGTAGGATATTGGAAGATCACGGTATCCATTAGTATTGTCCTCGCAGTTTCCAGCCGATGTTCCGTCAGGTGTAGGTTTACGAGTACCATATAGGTTTCAGTGTCGACTCTGGGAAACTCTTGTTATTTGGAAGTAATGGCGTTTGGCCTCGAAGTAGAGTGAGGAATTAAAATAAGAAAATTATTAAGTGCGTGTTTGTGAAATTTTGAATCGGTAACTATAAAAATATATTCGATAAATGAAGATAGCTGGTGAGGTATTGTTGTTGCAGGTAGGAGGTTATTGTTGAATTAGGGAAAGAGGAGTATTGTTGGAGTAAGGGAGGGAATATTGTTGGTAGAGCTGGGAAGTATTGTTGAATTGTAGGGAGTATTGTTGGTGTGGGAGGTATTGTTGATTATGGAGAATTGTTGTTGTGGGATGGAGGAATATTGTTAGTTATGTAAGGAGGAGGGTATTGTTGGTGTGGGGAGAATTGTTGGTGTAGGGAGGGAGGGTATTGTTGGTGTAGGGAGGAGGTATTGTTGGTGTAGGGAGGAGCGTATTTGTTGGTGTAGACAGGGGAGTCATTGTTGGTATGGGAGTGTTGTTGTTGGTGTGGGGGGTATTGGTGTAGGGAGGATGTTGTTGGTGTAGGGAGGAGGTATTGTTGGAGTGGGGGTATTGTTGATTTGTAGGCTGGGAGAGTGTGTTGGTGTAGGGAGAGGTATTGTTGGTGTGGGGAACCAGAGTATTGGTGAGTGATTATGGGAGGGAGAATATTGTTGGTGTGGGATGGAGGGTATTCTTGGTGTAGGGAGGGGAAGGTATTCTTGGTGTGGGAGGGTATTGTTGGTGTAAGGGAGGAGTGTTGGTGTAAGGTGTGTTGGTGTAGGAGGAGCATATTATTTGAATTATAAACAGGAGGTCATTGTTGGTGTAGGGAGAGTATTGTTGGTGTAGAGAGGGCTGTTGTTGGTGTGGGGAGAGGATGTGTTGGTGTAGGGAGGGAGAGCTTGTTGGTGTAGGGAGAGGTATTATTGTTGAATGTGGGGAGGAGGTATTGTTGGTGTAGGGAGGAGGTGTGTTGGTGTAGGAGAGATGTTTGTTGAATTCTAGGGAGGAGAATATTATTGGTGTAGGGAAAGGTATTATCAGTGCAGGGAGAGAATATTATTTAGTGTAAGGAGGAGGATATTGTTGAATTGTAAGAAGAGAGGTATTGTTGGTGTAAAGGGAGAGAAAGGATATTATTTGGTGTAAAGGAGAGTATTGTTGGTGTTAGGAAGAATTTGTTGGTGTAGGGAGAGGAATATTGTTGGTGTAGGGAGGAGGACATATTGTTGGTGTTGGGAAGGAATGTTTTGTTGTAGGGAGAGGATATTGTTGGTGTAGGAGAGAAGGAATATTGTTGGTGTAGGGAGGGAGGATATTGTTGGTGTTGGGAAGGAGATTATTGTTTGAATTTGAGGAGAGGATATTGTTGGTGTGGCAAGAGAATTATTGTTGGTTGATTGATTTTCATTTTGCCACGCTTCACTTTAAAATACACCACACTCATCCTGTGAGCAGTAGCGCAGATTCAGAAGTAGGGTTTACAAAGGGTCATAATAATACCGTTGTCAGGATATACTGAAGTTACAGTATTTCATTTACATTATTTGTTTAGTTCTACATAAGAATATTCACATGCGTGAAACAGAGCGTGTGAAGAACGTATCTGGCCCCACACTTTATATCATTTACGTGGGAAATTCAAGCACATTGCATGTTGGTTCTTTACATGAGAATTGATATAGTTACTAAGTGCAAAAAAGTGGATACAATCTTAATGTATCGGCTATCTTACCATTAGAGATGAAGTGTTGTGCCATTTCACACAATTAGTAGCAGACCTGTCCCTAAAGGTTCTATCTTCACACAGAACGGGACGTAGTGTTCAAGTGTGTAGCCATATGTATTTACACACACTTTACAACTTAAATTTGTTTACATCTGTGAGAACATATACCAAAAGGTATATATCTAACTTACCTAATCCCTAGCAATTACAACATCTTGTAATCTAGTAATCTTGTTACTTGCTCACATATACATGTTTCCTTGATACATCTCATCATAGTAACCTATGGATCGACCTAGTGCCTGTTTACTTGTCTACTTGCGTCAGCTCATCAATAGGATTAACTCAGCAGTGGTTTTAAGGTTCTTTTTGACTGAACCCAAGTGCTTATTCAACAGTGTCTTTGTTAGACATAGTTTAGCAGGGACATCAACTCTGTCATGTTTTATGGGCCTATGTGAGGAGGATCCACAACAGTTTGACCCTGACACCCCGGTCAACAAGGCACATATTTGTGTCTGGCTTCTTCAGAGACAAGAGCGACAACCCTGTGTCAGTGCACCAAGGGCAAAGTGGTGAGGATAGAGTCAGTGATGATGAGACTGTCAGTAACAGTGGTTTTCAATGTTAATAGCTTCTTAATTATGGCATGAATTCAGTTTTAGCAAGTGGATGCCCAGTTATTGAATTCTAACTCCTTTCTCAATTATATTACCATCAGGTTAGTCCTAACAATACTTCAGCCTCCACAGCGGTGTTTAGAATCCATCAGTGTAGATGGTCTGTGTGATATTATCATCAGTCTGTAGAGTGTGTATGTGTTCAAGAAGCTCTCAATTTGGCAGTGTGTTGGAATAAATGCTTTGTATAATTAATTTTTAGGCACCAGATACGTCAGTATTGTGATATCGAGAACTACATGTTATCCGCCAGGGTGGCAAGAAGCGCTGTTGTGTCTCAACTTTGGCACAGGTGGTCTAGTCCAAACATCTTCATATGTGCTGTAGTTTGGATCCATTTAGACTCAGTAGTCCATGGTTCATACATTCTAGCAATTTTAAAAACAATGTTATCAGGATCACCACGCGAAGCCTCAGAGACTATCATGAGGTTGACTTCAATTATTCTATCTTTACTAGGTATACCTAGTTCTTTCCTCATAATCGTTGCTTTAGTGCTCATAGGACATCTAGGATAATTCTGAGACTTTGACCATTTTCTCGAGCTGTCAACGCCTTCCGTCTGAATGACCAGGAACTGGTGCGTGGCAATCTATCAGAGATAACCCTTATAGCTTCTAGGTACATTGTTTTAGCAATTCTAATAGCACCATAGTGGGCTGTACCGCCTACACTTCTAAGGAGTCTCAGTCTTATTAGTACATTGGCAAGTTAGCTGTTGTATAATTAAGTCTGGACGGAAACTTAAGATATTTAAAAAGAAAGCCATAGTCAATAGTGTTGTTACCTATCTTAGACGGCAGAGGCCGCGTTTGCAGTTACCAACATTTGTTGAATTTTGTAGTTTTGTCAGTGGAATAATAAGACCGAGGTTCTGGGCTGCGTATACATGGTTCAGGGTGGTTTGCATTTCACGATGAGTTTAGTATGTATAAAGATATCATCATGGCTGAGGTGAGATGTGCTGGGGTTGTCTGGTAATTAAATTTAATAATGCATTCATAGAACATTAGTTTCAGAGTGGGGCTGAAGTACTCCACCTTGAGAGTGCAAAAAAAAGTTTGCATATCTTTAACCAAACAGTGCAGCCTTCTGTTGGTTAGGTAACCCTTGTCAGTGTAACGGCTTTTATCTATATCCCATTTTGGCTGGATTCGTACAATATCAGTTTATTGTATTATCAAGTACTGCAGTCCAAAAGTAATTGTATCTGTGCCTTTCATCACCATGCACAGATTGGGGATAGTGATGCAGTATGTACCTTTACCATGAATTGGCCTTAAATTTATGTTAGAACATGTATTCTCTGATTCTATATAAGTCTATAAAACATAATCCTCCCAAAGATTTACAGGCAGCTGGTAGTGATATGGGACAAGGCATCAGGCTGTCCTGGTTTCGGTATTAGTACAGCATACTGCTGGTCCATGATGTGGAGTAGTTGGCCCTCAGCATGACTCATGTTGTACAATACCAACAATGGATTGCCTGGCACACCTTAGTAGTCTAACGATGTTGTAGGTGACTCCGTCTCCAGGAATGGAGCCTACCCTGGCGAGGGCAACGTCAAACTCCTCAGTATATGGAACATCACACTCATCGTGTACCTTATAAAAGCTAACCGCGTTATCTCTAGACTTCGCATCAAGAGTCTGAGTCTAACTAGTATGTCATAGCTCGACATGAGTACTTTGTTATTAATCATTCCAGAGGGTTTGGATGGGAGACGTGTCCTTCTGTTTTACCTCCTGATTATATTTATCTTTCAGGCTTTGCTGAGGATGTGTGTTGGTTCAGGCTGTTGACATATGTCTCCCCATGCATTTGTCTGAGTTCGTTTACACTCCTGACAGCAGCAAGGGAAGCTTGATACAATTATAACATTTGAGTGTTCTAAATTGTCTTGTAGCCCTTACCCTCTGACCCTAGCCCTGAGTTTTCAGCTCAGGTCATTATCTTCTGTTGCCTGTTCCCATTATGCTGACACGTTTCTCCTTTTTTGGTGAGCATTGTTAGTGAAATATACATAAATCCTATCTATCAGATCGTCATGGAAACTTTGGTAGTTGTCAGGCTTGTAGTCCTTGTGCAGTCATGGATGAAATATGAACTGGCTTTCAATATTCTTGCTTGACTGTGATTCTACGTCTGTTGAGTTTACCAGTGGGGAATGTCATTGGCTACATGTATACTAAACTGGATTGGGCTGTGTGGTCAGACATAAGATCAGTGACAACATGGAGCTATGAGTTTGTGTATGATAGATTAAAAAGCCAATACATTTGTCTAGACCCCGCCATAGATGTGTGTTGGTTCATTATTACCTATAATTTTAGACATCTTCTATGCTGAAGTGAGATAAGTCCTGCATTGGTGTTGAGTGGTGGAGTCACCTAATTCTTGTGTGTGTGTCTGGTATTGGGTCACCCATCAGGACAGTGGGCTCAGTGTGGCAAAGTCTCTGGGGAATCATGTGTGAAGCTGATCTGAGGGCATAGGCGTTTAGCACATTAGTGTGGAGTTGCCCATGGTACCGAAGGTTGGTAGTCTTTTGGATACAAGAGGTACATAAAGGAGTGACTTCTTAACACACATCAAACATGTGTGAGTAGAACTAGATCAAACACATAATTGGGCAAGACTGGTGGGGCAAATAATAGAGTGTGAGACACCCTGCAGACACATATCGATGTCCTCAGTACAACTTGTAGGTGTAGAGTCAGAATATCACTTTCCTAAGGGATGAGATGTTCCCAACTCATCACCCACCACTCTGTATCTTTGCCTGGTATTACACTCACACAAGAAATGATGGAACTTTGCCTATTAACACCGGCCAATAGAAAAGCATTATTTGGAAAAAGCAAAGGCACCGTATGATACTGTTCTTTTCTTAGCTGCCTGTATCCCACTGGCAAGCCATAGTAAGCCAAGATAACCTTTTAAAAACATTTCTGAGCATACGGCTCAACAATTATTTGTATTTCATTGGCAGACAACAACACTTTAGTTACTCACATCACCACCATTTTCAGTTTGTGCTTGTTCATCTTCAATAACCATATCCCAGAGGCATCAGTAGAACTGTTACTAGTATCACTATTTTCTCTGCATAGACACTAGTTCCTGTTGGGCCCTTGGAACCATCCTGGTACTGACATCTGAATGTCTTCCAGTTTGACTGTAATTTTTCCGTAAGCTACTTTCTGTTAGTGTATTTTTCCTTTAGTGTATCACAGAGCTCCTTAACATTTCAGCTTGAGCTATAAACTGACTGAGTTCTTTTAACTAATTTTTCAAATCATGACCCACCCAAAGCACACCTGTTGTGTCGGCACGTCTATGCTCCCCACGCCGATCTTTCGATGACTGCTGGTGATGATCCTGGGCTTTGTGGGAGAGGGCCAGGGTTGGCCGTAGAGTACCCAGTACATGTGTTTCTTGAGAACTGCCTGGGTGGCAGGTCTGGGCGCTGAAAAGTGTAGGAGCTCTAACCAGATTAGGTGCCACCAAGAATCAAACTGTTTTTGCAATTAATACACTTCTGTTGGATGACACCTTGAGCAACTGTATCTCTGCAAACCCAGGCATGTTGCCTTGAGCAGAGACCACACCACAGCTTAAACGAGGCATAACCAGGCCAAAAAGCGACAGTTGCAACACTCGGTTATGGGACATAGAGTTACTCACCAAAGTCCGAAGGACACTGACCTCGAATGGTCTTAGATGGAGTCTTCCAAGCCACCAGTCTGCAATGACTGCATTCTTCCTAGTCGCTTCGTCCTCTGATGTAGGACGGGCCCAATAGCAGTGTAAGGGTCTGGCACCGTCGAGCCCCATGATTGAGATGGTTTCTGCTCGATGGTTGGGATGATTGTTCCCATGGTTATTCCCCATATGCTATTGGTGAGATCCTGTAGCCCAGACTGCTGGTCGTTTCTAATCAGGAACATGATCTTGTGTACCGACCCCTGAACTGAAACCCAGCCTCAGTGTCTGTCTTCCCATCGTACAGCCAAGATACTTGTCTTCAGGTGATGACTGTACAGGGAAGTATAATCTTACCCTCATGGGGGCTTGTATTGCAGTTAATTGTCTCTAAGTCTTTCCTGCCTTGGCCTTCGCTTGTTCCTGACGAACTAGGAAAGCCATCTTCCCGTTAAGTGTCAAGGTCAACACCACAGTCGCCTACAAGCCCACCCAGTGCATCAGGAGAATTAAAGCGAGCAGCCGTCCCAAACAACAGACATGAAATTGAGTTACAGGGCTCGACCTATATGCCCCTACGTCAAAGCCGAGGACAGCTTGGCACTCCTAGGAAGTCAGCAGTGGTTGGGAGGCGTGACCCTCTTAGAGGACAAAGGAGACTGGCATTACAGCATTAAGCGGTAGAGGAGGCCATGAGCCTGGAGGAAGTGTGGTGTCAGGGGACTAAGGTAACAGGAGTATTCTTCAGTTTATAAACACTTTTATTACACTACACTTGTTTCCTAAAAGTATTCTCTGTTTTCTGGTTAGATACAGTATCAAAAGCCACTTTTAAAAGTACAACCAAATTAACAAGGCACTACTAGTGAGAGGGGTTTAAAGAAACCAACCACATGGCGAAAGCGTCACCACAAGGGTATAGGCTTTAAGCCTGGAAACACACACTTCACATTCGACATAAAGCCAAACACACGGTAGTTCACTTGTTATACAGGCAACATATTTGCAGTTGTTCACCTATCCCTCACCCTACTGGGTGGAGCTGCTGATATTTCGGAGTCAAGTTTACTCACTGTTGTTCTCAGGTGACTGATTAGCACTTGTCACGAGATGGGGCTGCTCAGTGGTAAGATTATGCTGGCATGTTACGCAAGCTACTGGTACTGTTTAATAACAACTGAACACTGCTCCAACAAACAACACTGGTTTTTGAAATGAAATGTTGACAGATGTTGATATTCTGCAGAGGATGGGTCGGGGAGAGATTGGGGAATGGGGAAGACAAGGTAGAGAGCAAGCAAAGCAGGAGCAGCGCTTGAATAGGCCTGACTCCGGATTGGTGTCATAACACTGATAGGTATTGTTGCGTGGGGAGGGAGGGCATTGGTTGGCGTAGAGTATTGTTGGGAGAGAGTGTATTGCTGGCGTAGAGTGAGAGTATTGTTGGTAGTGGGAGGAGAGTAATGATGGGGAAGAGCGGGCATTGCTGGTGCAGGGAGGAGAGCATTGCTGGATAAGCATAGTGGTGAGGAAAATAAGCGTAGGAGGAGCATTGTTGGTGTGGGGAGGAGAGTATTGTTGGTGTAGAGGAGAGCATTGTTGGTGGGGAGGAGACATTGCTGGTAGGGAGGGAGGCATTGCTGGCGGAGGAGTGTGTTGGAGGAGGTTATTTGGTGTGGGAGAAAAGCTGGAGGGAAGGAGGTATTGTTGGTGTGGGGAGGAGAGTAATGTTGGTAGGGAGGAAGGTGTTGGTGTGGGGAGGCAAGCGGGGTAGGGGAGAGAGAATTGCTGGGTGTGGGGAGGAGAGCATGTTGGTGTGGGGAGGGATGGCATATTGGTGTCGGGAGGAGAGTATTGGGTGTGTTGGGGGGAGGAGGGTATTGTTGGTGGGAGAAAGAGGCATTGTTGGTAGGGAGAGAGACATTGTTGGCGTAGGAGGAGAGCATTGCGAGAGAGAATTGTTGCAGGTAGGAGGGCATTGTTGGTGCAGGGCATTGCTGGTAGGAGGAGGGCATTGCGGTGTAGAGGAGAGCATTGCTGGCGAAGAGGATGGGCATTGCTGGCGCAGGAGGAGTGGCATTGCTGGTGCAGAGGGCATTGCTGGTGCTGGGGGAGCGTATTGTTGGGCAGGAGTGAGCATTGCTGGCAGTAGGAGAGGATATTGCTGGCAGGGAAGGAGGCATTGCTGGCGTAGGAGGAGAGCATTGTTGGTAGGGAGGAGGGCATTGTTGGCGTAGGAAGGAGGGCATTGCTGGCAGGAGGAAGCATTGCTGGTGAGTGAGAGAGCATTGTTGCAGAGATACTGCTGGCGTGGAAGCCGAAGGGCATTGTTGCGGTGAGCGAGAGCATTGCTGGCCGTGATGAGTAGCATTGCGGTACAGGAGTGGGCATTGCTGGGAGCAGAGAGATGATACGTTGCAGGTACGATGGGCATTGTTGCGGAGAGAACATTGCTGGTGTAGAGAGTACGGGGAGGAGGAGGCATTGCCGGTGTGGAGGGAGGGCATTGCAGGTGAGGAGAGTATTGCTGGTAGGGAGGGAAGTTGCTGGTAGGGAGGAGAGCATTGCTGGCGAAAGGAGGTACATTGCTGGTGCAGGAGGAGAGCATTGTCATGGAGGAGGGAGCAATGCCGGGTAGGAGGAGGGTATTGCTATGCAGGAGGGAGACACAGTTGGGCAGGGAGCATATATGTCGGGTAGGGAGAGGGCATTGCTGGTGCAGGGAGGGAGCAGTATTGTTGGTGCAGGGGGAGGAGGGCATTGCTGGTGTAGGAGGAGGTATTGTTGGTAGGGAGGAGTGGCATTGCTGGTGGGGGAGGAGGTATTGTTGGTGTGGAGAGAGAGCATTGTTGGTGTAGGAGGGAGTGGCATTGTTGGTGTAGGAGGAGGCATTGCTGGTGTAGGGAGGAGGGCATTAGGTGTAGGGAGAGAGAGTATTGTTGGTGAGGAGAGAGGATATTGTTGGTGTAGGGAAGGAGGGCATTGCTGGTAGGGAGGGAGGCAATTGTTGCAGGGAGGAGGGCTTGTTGGTGAGAGGAGAGTATTGCTGCGTAGGAGTGAGGCATTGTTGCAGGAGAGCATTGGGTAGTTGGTGTAGGAAGGAGTATTGTTGGTAGGAGTGGAGAGCACAGGAGGAGGTACAGGGGTGAGAGTATTGTTGGTGTAGGAGGAGGCATTGTTGGTGATGAAGGAGAGTATTGTTGCGTAGGAGGAGAGCATTGCTGGTGTAGGGAGGAGGGCATTGTTGGTAGGAGAGAGCATGGTGTGGAGGAGGATATTGGTGCAGGGAGGAAGGGCATTGTTGGTGCAGGGACGGGAGAGCATTGCTGGTGGAGAGGAGACATTGCTGGTAGGGGAGGAGAGTATTGCTGGTGCAGAGAGATGACATTGCTGCGAGAGGAGGGCATTGGGTGCAGAGGAGGCAAATTGCTGGCGTAGGGAGGGAGAGCATTGCTGGTGCAGAGGAGGGCATTGCTGGTGCAGGGAGGAGGCATTGCTGGTGCAGGGGAGTGGGCATTGCTGGTGTAGGAGGAGGGCATTGCTTGCGTAGGGAGTGCAGAGAATTGCTGGGAGGAGGGCAACAGGTTGTAGGAGGAGAGAGCACGTTCGGCGTAGGAGGAGAGCATTGGTGCAGGAGGAGGCATTGCTGGTGTAGGGAGGAGAGAAACACTGGAGGAGATGATACTGGTTGGAGAGGAGTGTACTGCAGGGAGAGGAGTGGCATTGTTGGTAGGGGAGGGGACATTGCTGGTAGGGAGGGAGGGAGGCATGTTGGTAGGGGAGGAGAGTATTGTTGGTGTGGGGAGGGAGGGTATTGTTGGTGTAGGGAGGGAGAATTGTTGGTGTAGGGGTGGGAGAGTATTGTTGGTGTAGGGAGGGAGGGTAGGTGTGGTTGGTGTAGGGAGGAGACTATTGTTGGTGTGGGAGGAGGGTATTGTTGGTGTAGGGAGGAGTATTGTTGGTGTAGGGGTGGGAGGTATTGTTGGTGTAGGGAGGAGGTATTATTGTTGGTGTAGGGAGGGAGGAATGTTGTTGGTGTATGGGGAGGAGGTATTGTTGGTATAGGGAAGGAGAATGTATTGTTGGTGTAGGGAGGAGAAGTATTGTTGGTGTAGGGAGGAGATATTGTTGGTGTAGGGAGGAGAGTATTGTTGGTGTGGGGAGAGAGGATATTGTTGGTGTAGGGAAGGAGGGTATTGTTGGTGTAGGGAGGGAGGGTATTGTTGGTGTGGGAGGGAGAGTATTGTTGGTGTAGGAGAGGGTATTGTTGGTGTAGGGAAGGAGAATTATTGTTGGTGTAGGGAGGAGAGTATTATTGGTGTAGGGAGGAGGGTTGTGTTGGTGGGGAGAAGTATTGTTGGTGTAAGGAGGGAGGGTATTGTTGGTGATAGGGAAGGAGAGTATTGTTGGTGTAGGGAGGAGAATATTGTTGGTGTAGGAGGAGAGTATTGTTGGTGTAGGGAGAAATATTGTTGGTGTGGGGAGGAGGTATTGTTGGTGTAGGGAGGGAGAGGTATTGGTGTAGGGAGGGAGGATGTTGTTGGTGTAGGGGGGGGAGGTATTGTTGGTGTGAGGAGGGAGTATTGTTGGTGAGGGAGGAGAATGTGTTGGTGTGGGGAGGGGAGGGTTTTGGTGTAGGGAGAATGTTGTTGGTGTAGGGAGGAGGAGTATTGTTGGTGTAGGGAGGGAGGGCATTGTTGGTGATAGGGAAGAGAAGTATTGTTGGTGTAGGGAGGGAGTATTGTTGGTGTAGGGAGGGAGGTGTTGTTGGTGTGAGGAGGGAGAGTATTGTTGGTGTGGGGAGGGAGGGATATTGTTGGTGTAGGGAGGGAGGGTATTGTTGGTGTAGGGAGGGAGATATTGTTGGTGTAGGGGTGGGAGGGTATTGTTGGTGTAGGGAGGGAGAATGTGTTGGTGTAGGGAGGGAGGAGTATTGTTGGTGTGGGGAGGGAGGGTATTGTTGGTGGGAGGAGGGTATTGTTGGTGTAGGAGGAGGATATTGTTGGTGTAGGGAGGAGATATTGTTGTTGGTGTAGGGAGGTATTGTTGGTGTAGGGAGGAGAATATTGTTGGTGTAGGGAGGGAGAGTATTGTTGGTGGGAAGAGGAGTATTGTTGGTGTAGGAAGGAGGGTATTGTTGGTGTAGGGAGGAGAGTATTGTTGGTGTAGGAGGAGTATTGTTGGTGTAGGGAGAGAGTATTGTTGGTGTAGGAGAGGTATTGTTGGTGTAGGGAGGAGAATATTGTTGGTGTGGGAGGAGAATATTGTTGGTGTAGGGAGGAGGGTATTGTTGGTGTAGGGAGAAGTATTGTTGGTGTGGGGAGGGAGGATATTGTTGGTGTAGGGAGGGAGGGTATTGTTGGTGTAGGGAGGGAGTATTGTTGGGTGTAGGGGTGGGAGGGATTGTTGGTGTGGGGAGGAGGGAGGAATGTTGTGGTGTAGGGAGGGAGAATTATTGTTGGTGTAGGGATGGAAGTATTGTTGGTGTGGGGAGAAGTGTTGGTGTGGGGAGGAGGGATATTGTTGGTGTGGGGAGGGAGGGTGTTGTTGGTGTAGGGAGGAGGTATTGTTGGTGTAGGGGTGGGAGGTGTGTGTTGGTGTAGGGAGAGGATATTGTTGGTGTAGGGAGGGAGACTGTGTTGGTGTGGGGAGGGAGGGTATTGTTGGTATAGGGAGGAGGTGTGTTGGTGTGGGGTGGGAGAATTGTTGGTGTAGGGAGGAGGGGTATTGTTGGTGTAGGGAGGAGGGTATTGTTGGTGTGGGGAGGGGAGGTATTGTTGGTGTAAGGGAAGGAGGGTATTGTTGGTGTAGGGAGGAAGTATTGTTGGTGTAGGGAGGAGAGTATTGTTGTTGGTGTAGGGAGTATTGTTGGTGTAGGGAGAGAGGATATTGTTGGTGTAGGGAAGGAGGAGTATTGTTGGTGTAGGGAGGGAAGTATTGTTGGTGTAGGGAGGGGAGGGTATTGTTGGTGTAGGAGGGAGAGTATTGTTGTTGGTGTAGGGAGGGAGGATTGTTGGTGTAGGGAGGGAGGTATTGTTGGTGTAGGGAGAGAGGTATTGTTGGTGTAGGGATGGAGAAGTATTGTTGGTGTAGGGAGGAAGTATTGTTGGTGTAGGGAGGGAGGGTATTGTTGGTGTAGGAGGGAAGTATTGTTAGGGAGGAGTATTGTTGGTGAGGGAAGGAGAGTGTGTTGGTGTAGGGAGGAGGTATTGTTGGTGAAGGGAGGAGAAATATTGTTGGTGGAGGAGGATATTGTTGGTGTAAGGAGGAGGTATTGTGGGGAGGAGAGTATTGTTGGTGTAAGGGGGAGGGATATTGTTGGTGTAGGGAGGGAGATTGTTGTTGGTGTAGGGAGGGAGGGTATTGTTGGTGTGGGGAGGGGTATGTTGTTGGTGTAGGGAGGAGAGTATTGTTGGTGTGGGGAGGGAGAATGTGTTGATGAGGAGGGAGGTGTTGGTGAGGGAGGAGAATATTGTTGGTGTAGGGAGGAGGGTATTGTTGGTGTAGGGAGGGTATTGTTGTTGGTGTAGGGAGAGTATTGTTGGTGTGGGGAGGATATTGTTGGTGTAGGAGGAGGTATTGTTGGTGTAGAAGGAGAGGGTATTGTTGGTGTAGGGTTGGGAGGAGTATTGTGTTGGTGTAGGGAGGGAGAATTGTTGTTGGTGTAGGAGGAGGGTATTGTTGGTTAATGGGGAGAGGAGGTATTGTTGGTGTAGGGAGGAGAGTATTGTTGGTGTAGGGAGGAGGGTATTGTTGGTGTAGGGAGGGAGGGTATTGTTGGTGATAGGGAAGGAGAGTATTGTTGGTGTAGGGAGGGAGAGTATTGTTGGTGTAGGGAGGGGAGGTATTGTTGGTGTAGGGAGGGAGAATATTGTTGGTGTGGGGAGGAGGATATTGTTGGTGTAGGGAGGAGGGTATTGTTGGTGTAGGGAGGGAGGGTATTGTTGGTGTAGGGGTGGGGAGATATTGTTGGTGTAGGGAGGAGGGTATTGTTTGGTGTAGGGAGGGTGTGTTGGTGTGGGGAGGGAGGGTATTGTTGGTGTAGGGAGGGAGGATATTCTTGTGGTGTAGGGAGGGAGGATATTGTTGGTGTAGGGAGGAGGATATTGTTGGTGTTTGGGGGAGGGTATTGTTGGTGTAGGGAGGGAGGGTATTGTTGGTGTAGGGAGGAGAGTATTGTTGGTATTGGGAGGGTATTGTTGGTGTAGGGAAGGAGGAGTATTGTTGGTGTAGGGAGGAGAATATTGTTGGTGTAGGGAGGGAGGGTATTGTTGGTGTAGGGAGGGAAGGGTGTTGTTGGTGTAGGGAGGGAGGAGTATTGTTGTTGTAGGAAGGAAGTATTGTTGGTGTAGGGAGGAGAGTATTGTTGGTGTAGGAGGGAGGGTATTGTTGGTGTGGGAGGGAGAAGTATTGTTGGTGGGGAGGAGGATATTGTTGGTGTAGGGAGGGAGGGTATTGTTGGTGTAGGGAGGGAGGTATTGTTGGTGTAGGGGGTGGGAGGTATTGTTGGTGTAGGGAGGGAGGAGGGTATTGTTGGTGTAGGGAGGGAGGGTATTGTTGGTGTGGGGAGGGTATTGTTGGTGTGAGGAGGAGGATATTGTTGGTGTAGGAAGGTATTGTTGGTGTAGGGAGGAGGATATTGTTGGTGTAGGAAGGAGAGTGTTGGTGTATGGGGGAGGGTGTGTTTTTGTAGGGAGGAGGGTATTGTTGGTGTAGGGTAGAAATATTGTTGGTGTAGGGAGAGAGGGTATTGTTGGTGTAGGGAGATATTGTTGGTGTAGGGAGAGGAGAGTATTGTTGGTGTAGGGAGGGAGAGTATTGTTGGTGTAGGGGGGGTATTGTTGGTTTAGGGGAGGGATATTGTTGGTGTAGGAGGTATTGTTGGTGTAGGGAGGGAGGGCTAAAACTTTTTGGATGGAGGAGTATACAGTACAGTACTCAAAATATCAAAACTTCGAGATCTTTCCAGAGCATCAAAAGGGTGGTATAACTGAAACAAGATCAGGGCAAGGTCATCGTCAACGGTGTCGTACACTAACGACTGTTCTTGCAATTGGCCCTTGGTGGCCAGACAGGTAACGCAATCGCTGGCAAAAAATAACTTTGACTATGTAGAAATCCGCCAGAAATGCTTCACTGGACCTAGAAAATGGATTGCCAATGTTATTACCCCCGGTTTGTCTAATTGGATTCCTGACACACCGGACAGAGGAATGTCTGTAGGTCTTATTGGCCACTTATTTGAAGGATATCGTCGCTTGAGTTCATTAAATGACGCTAATGAGATAACATTGGCACAGGCTCCTGTATTTATATCTAGGGCTAATTGATTGTTACCTATCTCGCTGGTACAGTCAACACCTCCACTTTGTTTAATGCAATTAATGAGCTGGTGATGGAAGCGTTGCTTTCTTGAACAGTTGGTGCTATCCTAGATCGTTTTGCTGACGCGCATCTTCCCCCGAAGGCTGTGTACTGATCTCCGCCGTCAAATTCTTGACTCGGGCTATGTACATTCCTGCAATCTTCTGTGTTGTCGTATGGAGACTTATGTACTACACACCATTTATTCGGAGTGGCTTTAGTGTTGGTAGATGTTTTATTTCCTGAATAGAGTTCCTTTGAACTTTTTGGTTTAGCAGGATTTTGTGGAATTTTAAAGTCCTGTGAGGATCCTTTGCCTCGATCTTTTCGCGGGCTGGCCGGGTACTTATCTGTTTGTCCTGCACACCAGCAATTTTCTGGGGCATGCCTCTTACGTTTGCAAACTTTGCAAAAAGGTATCTTTTTAGGTTTGGTTCCGTGACAGTTTGTGGTTATTTTCTAAAGCTGGTGAGTGGTACCACTGACAGCTTTAGACGTAATTTTCTGGTTCTGCAATTTCCTCTATGTATTCTACAAGTTTAGTCCCTTTTTTAAATTCTTTCAATCTTGCTTTTCTGTGCATGCGTTCATTTGAAGACAAGATAAACTGAAGGAACTCGATAATCCTGTAGAAATTTTATTTTGACAAATTGTCATTGTTATCGAATCAATCTGAGGATTCCATGTAAGATTTGAGGTCTATCTTAGTGAGTCCTGCACAAATTTGGGCGTTTTGTTCGTCATGTGCGAGCAGTGTCACCTGTCTGCTCTGTAATCTTAAAAATCCAAGTAAGCGGACCTCCTTTGGAACCTGACCCAAAAAAGGAAATGAATTGTTTCTTAAATGTTTGGTAATCATCCGTTTCTTCATCAGTGGCTGAAGCATAGATACCTTTAGCTGCCCGACTACCGGTTTTGATAAGGCTTTGGACATATGAGATTTTATCTACATCATTAGTAACATTATTATTTCTCATTACATCTTCGCATTTGTGCAAAAATGCTAAACTAGTATAATCTGGATCCTCGGCAGTAAACTCTTGTACACCTTAATGTTATTTGGAAGTACCTTTACCGTTTGACAGGCTGATGCAGTCTGTGGGTTAGTAGAACCACCTGTTGACTTTTTTTGGTCTTAGTTAAAGCACTAGCATTAGTAACAGGTAAAAGGTAATGGGTAGCTGTTACCTGACCTTAGTTGTCGACTGTCTAAGTCCTCAAACTGGGAATCTATGAAATTTTTGCAGCTAGCTAAAGCAAAAAGTAGGTGTTAATTCTATTTGGCTAATTTGTGGTAATTCTTCCTCACTATCAGTTGCCACTAGCTCCTGTGAATTTTTAAATGACTGACTATCAGAGTCTGTCACTAATTTCCTGTTTGATACCCCAAAATTTTGGAAGAGGGTCCCTGTATAGGAATATTTATCACTTCACTCAGTGCCTAAGACTCGCTACATTGCCCACTCACAAAGTAGTAAACAAAAATTTATAAGGAGTTATGGAAATGAAGAGAAAAAATATTAGTTATTAAAAAGTACTAAAAGTATGTAAAAGTATAGAATACAGGGTATACTCTGTATATCTACTTTTTGTAAGTAGAGGAAGTTGTAGGGGTATCGAGATATTAATGTTGTCTAGCACTCAGGATGGAAGGAAACTCTAATGTGGTTTTCTTGTATAATATAAGTTATATGATAGACAGTCTGGTGCTGGAGGTGCCGTGTGGTGAGGGGCTGCTCAGTGGAGACGTTCGGTGAGTAGCGTGTTGAAGGAGGTAGATGTGCAGGAGCTTTATAGAGAAGATGCTTATATACCAAGCAGCCGCTATGAGTCATGTTGGGAAAACCCGAGAAGTCGCCGGTTCCTAGTTTCGTTGCTAGGATACGGTAACATCTGGTTGGTTGCTAGGGAAGCCGGTAGCAGGTGGTGGCTGTGGCTACGCAGTTGTAGGAAGTTGTAGGGGAGACGTCCACTACAAAGTACTTTCTAAATGTGTTTATTTAATTTTACCTTTAAGCATTTTTGCAAGTAATTTATATTTTATAATGACTACATGTGAAGACTTCTTGAAGTTCACTTGTGTTTGTGTAGTTTATAAAATAATAATTGTTTGTGATCTACCTGGCTAAGAATCCGAAGTTTCTTCGCTGGTGGTGACGATGCCCTGCTCTGGGAGGGATGACGTCACGCCTATGGCGATCCACCTGGGGGCTGACTGGGGATCAGCCTGGGGGGCTGTCCTCTGTCTTGTAGCAATCAGTCTGGGGACTGACCTGGGTCTTGCGGCGATCAGCCTGGGGGCTGACCTGGGGCTGTCCTCGTGTCTTGCATATAGCCGAGTATTAGATTGCTATGTTTGCAATCTTTTTTATAATGTCTTTTACCAGTGGTGGGCACGGTTCCGCTAACCACTAATTAGCGAAGCTAACTTTCTTGTTAGCGGATTAGCGTTTTCGCTAAATTTGGAACCATTAGTGGACCAATTAGCTCCCGCTAAATTTAGTTGCGCTAACAAAATTTATACGTTTGTTCCTGTCTGTTGTAAGCGTGTGACGCCGCGACGCGTGTCTCCAACAGCCAGTCAGGCACGCTTGGCTGACTGCGTGTTAGTACGTGTAAACGTGACAAGACATGATTTGTCGATGCCGCGCTGCAGCAGCTGAGCAGCATTGTGTAATTTTGCGGTTCTGAATTCAGTTCACTTATGACGTTGTCACATTACAGACAGTCTAAGCAGTCTTACAATGTCGGCGACAGCAGCGTACGTTATCGCTTATTGTTTTGGAAGGTGAAGACAGTCAGTGTATGTTGAAAGAATTATAGAATGTAATTGTAAACTAATGTATAGTTTCATTTCTCATTTATTTGTTAATTTAATTAGGATTTTTTGTCAATATACTTGGTTATGCTAAGTACTGCATAAGTTCATAACCAGGATGTCATCCAAGGTGTGCGCCAAACAAAATTTTCTAAAAACTTACTTTTCATTAAAGTTTAGAGTTTTCTGTTTATTTACATGACTAAGACCAACAATAAGTTATATAAAAATGCACTGGTATAATGTGTATGTGGTTGGTATTGCATATTTACATGAATAATGAATAAGGCCGATAGGTTGTATGAGAATGCAAATTAATTATTTGTAAAATTGTGAAGTGTACACCTTGATAAGTTTATCATCATCTGATCTTGGCATGATGCTATTTGCTACCTATGCTATACAGTACTATAGTTTTTGGATTCGTTTAATACTTTGTCTTTCGTACAGTAAATAAAGATTATAAAGTGTATGTTGAAACTTGAATGTAAACTAATGTTTAATTTCATTTGTTCATTTAATTATTTGTGTACACCTTGATCATCATCTATACCTTTTTGGAAAGCTCTATGTCTAAGCTACAAGACAACATATGCAAATTTCAGCTCTCTAGGTCTGTTTTTAAGGGTTTTAGAGCCCCCAAAAAAGCTAAATTTATATAATAAAAGTTAGCGGTTAGCGTTAGCTTAGGCTAATTTTTTTAACGGTTTAGCGTTAGCGAAGTTAACTTTTTAGTTAGCAGGTTAGCGAAGCTAACTTTTCGTTTAGCTGTGTCCACCACTGTTTTTCTGTGTATATGTTTTGCAAGTGTTTCTAACCACTGTCCACTTATTTTTCATGTAATTGCTTGTTTGTTGAAGATTCACTTATAAGTGGGACTTACGTCACTGGAATCGCTTGGTTTTGTTGTTGTTTCTGAATGTTGCGCCGATTCCGATTCTCGTATTCGTCTCACCGTTTTGCCACCAGTGAATTAGTTTTATATATCGCACACAAATATATATAATAGTTTTGGAACTCTTAAGTGACAGGGTTGACGTAAACACTTGTTCTGGGCTTTCTTTATTTCTGAAGCAGTTATTTACACGGGTTCTTAGTTTGGGAGAGAATGTATTGTGGATACGTGTCTTGAGTGTGCTTATATTTGAGAACACTTAAGTGAGGTGTGGTATCAGGACAATTGCCCCCCATTGCCCAGAAGTACTGTCTGTCAGGCAGGAAATCAAGAAGAAAGCTATTAACACCCAAGAGACTGTGCAGCAAATTATTACCCAAACAGTAGATCATATCAGAAGTTGCCTCTACACAACTACCACCTGTAAGACATTCCCATTCCATCAAACCTTGCTGACTTGGCTGCTCAGACCATGCTCCTTTGCCTATACCGTGCGTTGGTTCAGCTTAAACTCAATAATGGCTGAGCTGTATTTCTCCTCAACGCCATCTCGTTTGCACATTTTAGACTCTGTCCACAACGCTGGCATTTGTCTGGCTACTGGTGCTTATTGATCTTCCCTGATCCTCAGTCTGTGTGTGATGTGGGCGAGCCCCCTCTGGACCTACGATGAGAACAACTGACTGTACACTTTTACTAATGTGCTCCCTGGTTCCCTGTTTTATTTCACTTTCCCAACTTGACCTCCACCTTGAGTGTTGGCACCTACCGTCTATACTTCGTCCCTTTGGCTTCTATGCAGGGTATCTCGTTGACAAGCTAGGTCTATCTGAGTTTTTGACTGCAGTTTGTATACTCCGTTATTATTTTTCGGGAGTCCAGGGTGTTTATCTCCATGGCCACGTTTCATTGATCTTTTTGGATCATGCTGCTGAACACGGTAACTCTGTTACAGTCTTCACAGATGGGTCAAAGATGGATGCCAGGACAGGATATTCTGTGGTATCAAGGACTTTTATTGGTTGGTGTGTCCTGATTCCTGGTTGTGTCCTCATCCATGGTTAGGGGTGTGTCCTAATTATGGTTGTCTCCTGATTCATGGTTGAGTGTCCTGACTTGTGTCTGTTGTGGGTTTGTTGTTTTGACTAGTGGGTTTGCTGTCTTGACTGGTGGGTTTGTTGTCTGTGTGAGATATGTAGTTTAGACTCTTGGAAAACTTTCCAAGGATGTGCAGTAGTGTCTGTCTGTGCGAGATGTATAGTTTTACTCTTGGAAACTTGCTCCAGTGCTCGGAAAAATTCATGGAATGTGGGATTTTTTTTCAGAGATGAGAAATTTGTCTTGAGACCCAGAATTATCTCATTCCCAGAAGAGCTCTGCATCAATTATTCCAGCTAAAGAGGATATCACTGTATTATGTTTATTTACAATATATTGTGTTTGTTTAAATAAAACAGGCCCAGCACCAGTTAAGTCCCAAGGGTGTCGGACTAGTGTGTTTCGACCTGTTACCACAGACATTCATGGAAGAAGCTTATTGCATTTTTTATTTATTTCTGAAAAAAATTCATTGCGGATTACTCTTTGTTTACAATATATGAAATTTTTTGATGGCATAGGAAAGTTAATGTCAATTGTTTAATTGAAGAGTAAAAAATAAAATAATAAAAAAATTTATTAATTACAGTACACCAATACATTGATTATATACTATTACCGCCAAATCTTACCACTTGCTTAAAGTTTTGAAACTGATATGTGATAATCTTAAAACAAGTTTTTCAAGTCACATTCCGAAGATGTTTTACAGCATAACTCTCGCCGCACATTTCATAAAACTAGATGCATAGGAGTACTGTACTTATTTTTAAGTGAACTTAATTCCAATAAAACTCTGTACCTCAAAGACAGGAATGTTATTATCACAGGTAAATCAACCTAAACACCTCTCTCATTACAATAGTAAATATATTAACATAGGCACATAAAATGTCTTTTTGTGAAACAGACTTCCTAGATTAACAGAAGAGTATTTTAAATTCCAAGAAAACCTATTTCTAGTAATAAAAATCTGTAACAATGAAATTAATGAAGTTAGTAATCCTCTTGAAATAACTAAGCCATAGATTCTATTAGGCACACAATGCAATTAATGTTGAGCAAAATTAAAAAATAAGACTACTGTCTGACCTGCAAATTAATTTACAAGACAAGAAGTGTAATGTATGCCATAAGATATGCATGAAGACTAATTTCATGTAAGATCTATATATTTTATACTCATGGAAAACTAACATATAATAAGTGAAAGCAAATAGATCTTCATCAATTAAGAGTTAAAAATGATATTGTACATAAAAAAAAGAACTTATAATATTATGGATTTCTTTCATCAAAATATAATATAGCAATGTATCTTGTCATCTGCTTATAGTATTCAAACTGTCACTTTACTATTTACAATTACCTTTACTATTCTTACTCAGATGGCACAGCCCATAGTATGAAAGTGGGATACAACTGTGGAATGGATTGATTAGGGAAGTGTGCAAGCAGCTTGGGTGGATATTTCAAAAGTGTAAAGTAATACTGAAAGTTGTAAATCCAAGCAAAGTTCATAATTACTCACTGATTAGTTGAAAAGTTATACTTTTTCTCACATTCAGACCTGGGACACCTATGTACATTCTCCATTACACAGTACAATATGTCACCAATATAACTTTATTCATATCTTAACATAAGTTGCAAGAAAGGGTTCTTATTCACTCTTCTGTTGTCAATCTTAAGTAAAGTAACTGTAAATGGCAGTACACTGCATTTATAGTATTAGACCTGAGTTTGGTTTAAGATGCCATACACAACTGTGGGAGTATCACTCGTCATGGTGTGCAGACACACCTCAACTACGCAGAATCCAAAAATAGTTAACCTCTTCACTAAAACGTTATTTCATTAACTGGCAATTATTAAGCTGTTGCTTTGTTGTAATACTCTTATATTTTAATGTATTAATACACTGCCACCTTCCATATTGTACATTAGTATATTAAAACTAACATCACTTATGAAAAACACGGAAAAATGTCTTTACTACTGTAAAAAACAGGACAAATGTACTTTCCCTCTATTGTATTCAGCTTTACTTAGTTTTCAGTTTACAATTCACATATATTTTCCCATTAAAATACTTATCATTCGACTTTCTATTCAAAGCACCCTTTTCTTGACTACATATACAGTAACTACAGGAAATTTGGCAACTTCATCATGTTTAAACTCATCTTCAAAGATATTAATAAATGACAAACATTTAACTATCTACAAAAATTTATCATATTACCATTCAAAAAGATAAGAACAGTGCAAATTGAGTCAGCCTAATTTGAACAAAAGTTGCTTCCTTGATTCTAGCAAGAAGAAATATTTGACATGTTTTATCTGTGACCTAGAACAAGTCTAGAGCAAACAGGCACTGTAGTTATTAAAGACAACAATAGGTAAGCTTTTCAGATAGTGATGACTAATACAGGATGTAACTGACCAGTCATTGCAGACCTAACTACCTATTGTTGCCACAGAATTTATTTAACATTTAGTAAATTATATATATATATATATATATATATATATATATATATATATATATATATATATATATATATATATATATATATATATATATATATATATATATATATATATATATATATATATATATATCCTCAATGAAAACGTGGATAAGATAAATCTTGATAAAATCACACGGGAAAAGGGAAACAACGGAGCACCTTAGCTTTCATCTTTATTCAAGAGGTGCTCCGTTGTTTCCCTTTTCCCGTGTGATTCTATCAGGATATATATATATATATATATATATATATTTGCATGAATGGTTAACTATATTTGTAATCAATATATAGTGTAATGTGAACTAAATTCTTGAAAAAGTAACTGAGAATGTAGATCAATGCCGATTTATGCAGATAATAATGGTAAGTAAAAACTGAATGACAGAAAACTAAAATAATTACCTTGGTTTTAAAATGAACCACTTACTCAAATAAAAAAATACAAAAAACTCAGGTACCCTGTTGGTCATTATCCTGTGTTAAAGAAAGTGGATGTTCATGTGTGGGGGCTGATGACAGACTTGATGCTGCAGGAGTGAGGCCTTCAACTTGTCCATTAGATACACTGGTACTGCCAGATCCACAAACTTGATTTCGTACACTTGATAATGTTTCTATTACCTGAAATCAATAATTCAAAATACTGTATATACTATACAATACAGTACACAATATTAAGATACAGTAATCCCCTGAGTTATGGAAAGGATGCGCCCTTGAAAATTTGTCCATAACATGAAATTCCAAAATGTGAACCCCATTTTCCCATTGATTTCCATTATATAATTGGAAATGCATTTCCAAGGATATTTTTGAGGGCAAAAAGAAGTAATAAATGCACTTTTATGAATGAAAATTAAATTTTTTAAACACATACATTGATTATTTTATATTATAGTGAACCCTCAGAAATCCGGACTAAAAGGGGGGACCACCTGTCCAGAAAAGCCAATTGTCCGAATTTTCCAGCGAATAATAAGTGATACAAGAAACACCAAAAATACAGTACTAAAGTAGTGATAAACTCATAACTGTACATAAACAACGAATTTACCTATGATAACATAATAAGAAACATTGTATCATTACTAGAGTGAATGAAATAATATTCCTACAAACAACAATTGTCAACTCTGTTTATGTTTCCCACCTCCTCGGACACCTGTGTCCAAGCAACTGACGGGTCAAGCAGCGCCCACGGACCTAAAATGTTCTTTGCTCTGGTTTGGGAATGTTTCTTAGGGAAACTTCTTAGCCCAGAACCCCAAAAATTTTTATCTGGATCTTTGAGGGTTTACTGTAATATGATAATATATACAGTAGAGTCTCAGAGTACATGTATCCATTGTATGCAACCCCAAATAGGGAGGTACTACAGCCAGGGAAGATATTGGAACCATAATGTGTTGTCTATGGTAGACCCTGCTGCCACATGGCATCACAAAAATTGTGACCAAGTCCCAGGTTGCTGATTTGACTTTCTGCCTCATTTACCCATAATTGCAGGGTCTCAATTGTTTCTCTTACTATTGACAACACAACATACTGTACATATATTGCTTCTCACTTTTGATCTTTTTTTCATTTCTGTATTTCTTTATGGTTCTCTATTATTATTACTGTATTATTATTATTACATTTTCGCCCCCCAGGCACTGATGTGGGTCAGTGGCCTGTGCCCGGTTGGGCTAATCCCCCCCCCCCCAAAAGTGGCTTATACTGTACGAATCTGATGCTTTTGTCTTGCGTGAGCACACCCACCCACCATCTCTTATTAGCTCAGAGTGTTTATCACTCGTCCGTGTTCGTTTGAGAAAAAGAGTATATTTCGTTGGATAAGCCGACACTTGAATCATCAAAAATACACCCCAAAACCAGGGGTCGTCTTATAAGCCAGATACAAAATTCAAAATACAATGTGACCTAAAAATTTCTTACAAATTACCTTAATGATGTGGGTCAGCGAAAGTAACTAGGGTCGTCAATCTTGTAGGGTTTACAATATTTTTTCTCACTAAAATCCATATACTGTACCAATATGGTGTTAAACCAATTAAAGCATTGTTAACCCTTAGGTCCCGGGTGACGTTCCAGAACGTCTGACTGGCGCGCACCGGAAGACGTTCCAGAACATCCGCCTATTTTCCTGTCATTTTTTTTTATTTGCGGGAGGGCTGCCAGCAGCACCCTAACCCAGGTCTTAAGGGTTAAAAAAGAAATGCATTTAAAATTCATCAAATTCACTAGCTTCATCATCTGAAGCAGAGCTCGTCATCCACATCCCGAGTCTCCTTTACGTTGTCGTCTTTGGGGGTCCCAATCCGAATCTGGTGCATTGGCTTCAGATTCGTCGTCATGACCCACAAATGATCCTCCGACCATGGGTTTTAGCTTAGTGCTATAGACCATTCATGATACAGTAAAACCACCGTGAGCCTGCATCACTACGACACGTAGGTATGTAAACAATAGGGTCAGAGACCATGTACCATTTCCGAAGATAGTCTACCTATGGTATTTACCTTATTACAGTGACCCCTCGTTTAACAAACACCTCGGTTAACGTAATTTCGATCAACGAACTGCCTTCCATAAGGATCTTCAATTCGGTTAACGAAAAAAAATTCAGTTAACGAAGTTCTTACGAACCGACCTCAACATGTTTTCGCTTGCACTGACCGGGCAACCAGCTTTAGTATCAGTCCGCCAATACATTAATCGGTTCTAGGGCTTAAATTCCTTACTATTTTAGTAAATATCAAGAAGTTTATACTATTCAATAATTTTAAAAGTTTAATATTCAATTTTCTAGTCATTTTAACAATTATTGAACATAATTGAAGGTAAAGTGACTAGTTTAATGCGCGGCATCCAGCCTCTTAACACAGCAAACAGGAGTTAGTCTCTCTCTGTTTTCACTGGAGGTAACATCTTGCTTGAGACTCTCTTCAACTAAACGCTTTTTTTCTGTGTTTCCAAGCAAATTATTGGTCATTTTGAAATATATTTTACATATTGACAATATATAATGCAGTGCAGTGTTGATTTAAAATAATCTTGAATTACACCAGAGAGCTAAAATTTTATGGGTGAAATGGCGCCATGGGGTGACTTCTCTTCCACCCCAATGCCTTCTCTTCTTCCTTCTCCTCCACCCCCATTCTAAATCCCATCATCATCATCATCATCATCAGGAGCCTTCTACATACACACCTCAAAGTAAGTGAACTTTTCTACCATTTTTGTTGAATTTAGGAATTTTTCGGTGAGCTGGAACCAATTACCCAAAAACCCATTGAAACAATGGTTTTGGTTAACGAACTTTTCGATTAACGAACGACCTTCTGGAACGGATTGAGTTCGTTAACGGAGGGGTCACTGTATATGCCTCTCCGATAACACAATTCAATTGATTTATTGGTAATACATTAAACCAGTGGTTACCATACTTTTTTTACTCACTGCACACTTTAGAACAAGTAAAAATATTTTGGCACTCTTTGTACAAAAATTCGAAAATTTATTCAAAAGAGGTATTTATATATATTAGCATAGCATAAAGTAGACAATAAAAAATAGAAAAATTTTATGTACTTACTTCTTTATTCAATAAATGGAGCAAAGTTATCAATGAGAAACATGCGCTTGATGGTTTTTGGCAATGTTTTCAATGTTGGGACGTATTTGAGAAAGACAAACCCTCATTTCTTCTTCGATGCAACAAAGCCTCTCTCTTTTTTTTGGATCTGATGTTATTGAGGGTTGAAAATCCCAATTCACATAAATACGATGTGGAAAACTGCATCAAAACGGATAAAGCTTTTTTAGCTACTGAGGGGTATTCTTCTTTAATAGCAATCCAAAATGTATCAATAGGTAACTCAGCATGCTTGATTTTAAGTCCACGATCACTGGATATAGATGTCAATTCCTCTTTACATAATTTTAGACCAATATTAGATGGAATTTTTATGAAGGGATTTTGAACCCAATCATAATCTCCTGTGTTCAATGACGGAAAATAAAAGTTAATTTTTTCTTCCAGAATTGTCAAATGTTCAACTATAATAGGAGTCATTTCTTTTATGCAGCTTTTACGTATTAAGGGAAACATTTCAAAGTTACCATCTTTAGCTCTATTTTTCCAAATTACAACTTTCTTTTTAAATGAAACCAGCCTATCCGTCGAAGTGAGAATGTTTTCATCACTACCTTGCATACTTGTGTTGACGCTATTAAGTTGTGCAAATATCTCTGTTAAATATTCCAGCTTGGAAATCCAAAATTCGCATTAAAGATATTCACAGAAGCGTTCATTTGTTTCTTCTTCAAAAAAATACAAGTAATTCTTTCTGGAGTTCATGTATGCGACATGGCACCTCACCTCTTGAGAGCCTTCTGACTTATGGGTGTAAAATTAAGCGCTTGTGCTGGGAATCCATATCAACACAAATGTGTTCAAATAAGCGAGACTTCAATGGTCTACTTTTAATATAATTAACCATGTCAACAACTTGGTTTAATACTTGCTTTAATTCAACTTGTATTGTTTTTGAAACTAGTACCTCCCAATGTAGGAAGCAATGAGTACGTATTACATTAGGGTTTTGCTGTTGTACGAGCGATACAAAACCTTTAATACAGCCTACCATAGATGGTGCCCCATCAGTACATATTCCAACACGTGACTTCCATGATAAATTCCATTTTAAGAGGTAGGCAGATAAAATGTCAAAGATATCTTGACCTCTTGTAGTGAGTGACATTTCTTTGCAACAAAAGAACTGGTTTATGATTTGGTTTCCACCAATAAAGCGATTAAATGTAAGTAATTGTGCTTTGTTGCTAATGTCAGTAGATTCATCAACTTGTAAAGCAAATTCTGAGTTCTGAAGTTTGTTCTGTACATTTTCCTCTACATCAGCAGATAAATCCATAATTCTCCTATGGATTGTATTATCTGAGAGCGGAATTTTGCTTATCTCTTGTTCGGCTTCATCACCTAACATAGTTTTAACCATCTTTCTACAGGCGTCAAGATAATCAACTCAGCTACAGTATGCGATTTCCTTTGTAGTTCAATCATTTCGGCTATCTCAATAGAAGCGACTTGAGCCTTTTCAGAAACTGTAAACTTTTTCTGAAAATAGTTTCTTTGTTCGGATTGCTGTTCTAACAGTCTTTGGAAATAATTCGGATGTTTATCTTAAAGATGTGAGTGTTTAGTTGTAAAATGTCTCTTTAACTTGCTGGGTACCATGCCTTGTTAGACATCCTTTCACCCCAAACAACACACAGTGGGAGAGGTTGATCCTCGTTTCCGGTCCACTGAAGCCCAAACCTTAAACAGCTATCCCAATATTGACGATTAGTTAGAGCTTTTAAGCCTTATATCCACTAGGCTTGGTTGCTTTTTGTCGAGCGTTCACTTTCAGATTCTAATAAAGTCACTGTTATGTTCCTCTGAATAAACTTATCCATTTTATGGGTGAATTTGGTCAATTGAGTTCATCGCACAAAGAGCACAGCTGCTAACAAGGGTCAAGTATCAAAACTGAGACAAGTGAGCAGCATGTCTGCCTAATATTAATAACTTGATTCCTCAAAGCATTGTGAAGATATGTTGGTCTTTGTTTATTTCATTTACTTTTAATGGGGCCTTTCAAATCAATGAAAGATGAAAATTTCTACTACAGTGATCCCTGGTTAACGTATACGCTCATGAATCTTCAATTGGGTTTGCGAAAAAAATTAGGTTACTTGAAATTCTTACGAAATCATGTCAACATGTTTTCGCTTGCTCACCAGCTGGAATATTAGTCCGCCAATACAGTAATCGGTTCTAGGGCTTAAATTCGTTCCCATTTGAGTAAATATCAAGAAGGTTGTACTATTCAATAATTTTCCAAGTTTTATATTATTATTTTTTTAGTAATTTTAACACTTATTTAACGTAATTGCAGTACAGGAAACTAGTTTTTGGTGCGCCAATCAGCCACTTGACTCACCCACCAAGGCGTCAGTTTGTATCTCTGGTCAGTGGAGGTAACATCTTGCTTGTGGCTCTCTTGAACATAAACTTTTTTTACATTTTTACAGTACAATTATTGGTCATTCTGAAATTTATTTTACATATTGACAATATATAGTGCAGTGCAGTGTTGATTTAAAGAAAATAATCTTGAATTACACTTAGTGAACTTAAAATTTTATAGATTGAAATAATAATGGGCATGAGCATGGGATGATTTCTCTCTTCACCCCACTTCCCTTCTCTTCTCCCTTCTCTCCTCCCACCCCACTTCTAATTTCCCATCATCATCATCAACCAGAACCTTCTACATACACACCTCAAAGTAGGTGTGCTTTACTGCATTATTTTACTTTGTATGTATTTTTAGGTGAGCTGGAATCAGGCCAAATCAGTAAAACAATGGTTTCAGTTAACGAAATTTTTGGTTAACGAACAACCTTCTGGAACCCAATTGTTTGTTAACCAAGGGACCACTGTACTACGAATGAAACAAATTGAAATATAGTTATGGTCCTGATCCGCTGCAATACGAGAGGGCGTGTTCAAAAATTTTGTTCAACGCCGTATATTTTAGCTCAATAGTTTTTTCCAAATCCATTATTGAAATGAAAACTTCTGCTATGACTGAAACAAACTGAAACATAGTTATGCATTGAATGTGTCTATAAGACGTAAATTACGAGGATATATATGTTTTAAGTAACGTTATTTAATGTTGTATATATTATATTGTTAACATTAATAAATTACTACTTCTCTTATAATCATTACATTAAATTTACACAGCCACAACCAGGGTCTTATTTTCTTAATTTTTCCGTGTGAGAACTATTAGCCTGGACTCCATTTGTAAACACAAAGCGAAAACAATGGTGTCCCATCTCTTGTATAACTTTCCATATTACAGTGGGCCCTCGTTAATTCGGGACTAATAGGGGGGAAGGGTGTCCGTTTTAGCCGATTGTCCGAATTAACCGATTTAGGGGTTAATATTGCATTATATTTCAAAGTCATTGTTTTCGTCACGATTTTATCCCACTTTCCACTGTAATATGTACGTCATTTCAGCAAAAATATTACATTTCCGTGAATGCATTATATCAAGCACAGTATGAATAGAATACCATTGTAATATAACAGTATTTTAACAAAAAACTATTAAAAAAAAGAGTAACTTCTCTTGAACATCGGAAGGTTAGGTAAAATCTTTTGTTTTCGTCATGTATTTTATCCTATTTTACATTAAAATACATCACGTTTCAGCAAAACTACTATTTATTTCCGAGAACATATTCATTCAGGCACAGTTAAGGTAAAATATACATGTGATGTAACAGTTTTTTAACTGAAAACGATTCGAAAAACACGTGTACCGTGTAGCTGATACTCAACAGCTGGTGGTGCGTCATGTGTCGTTGTAAACAATAGGAGGTTGAAGTAGATTACCGGGTATTATATTAAGTGTGAAATATCGAAAAGGTTTTTATTACTGGTATTTTTTGTAGATCAATGAGAACTGTGATACCGTATATGATATGATAAGTTAGCCTGTGCTAAGAACTTCAACATAGACTACTGAAAACACGTTGTAAGGTAATTTAGCCTATTGTAAGTTGGTGAGCTTCATTTGCTGAAAGAACTGCACAACTTTTCATTACTAATTGGTACATATTTTACGTTTCCATTGTTTACTGGCAGTAAATGGTAAATATTTTGCATGTCTGAAGCTAAAAGTTGCATCCCCCCCACACTAGTGGTGGAGATGTTACATTTAACCAAAAAGACGCTGGTGTTTTATCCCAGCAGTGGGTGGACCACCATTTTAGCTTAAGGTCCGCGTAGGTAATATTCCTATAAATCTAAAAAAAAAAAGTTCCTTCAGATTTTGTCCGAATTATCCGAAATCCGGATTAAAGGGGTCCGAATTAACGAGGGTCGACTGTATTATTCATTTATATTGAATAAGGTGCTTTCAGAAACATAAGAATATACTTTGCAATTTTCATTAACTGTATTGTTTTGGGGGGAAAAGAGGGTAAAAAGCCACACAAAAGATATGAAAAGGTCACACTTGGGAACGCATCTCATTATTATTGCTTTATTTTAATGGTAATTAATGATTCATGATACGATGATACACCTTACACTGCAATATTGGAGGACACATTAACGTCATTATTCGAGGCTTCACTGTACTAACCCTCATTTAACCGACCCCCCCACCGTAGGACAGGTCCAGTCAGCTGTTTACCGTGTTAGCGGTTATTAAATACGGCAATGCAGTGTTAGAAGCAGCAGCATTGTAAGCGCGGCAGCAGAGCACGTGGGGAGCGCGTGGTGCAGGCCTCAGTAAGTTTGCCAGTATCAAGGAAGCGCATGTGTACACTGTACAGTAACATCACCGTCGCTTGATTTTCTTAGTTTTTGTTGTGAAAGTGAGTCCTTTCTTTTTATTTTCATAATTTCTTTTCTTCATATTATCTGTGAAGTAAACAGAAAACATTTGGTATTCATTATTCAGCAGTAATTAAAGAATAAAGAAATTAAATTACTGCAGTGTAAAGCACATTTTGTTATTTTCATTGTGAAAGTACTAGCTTTAGATTTTCTAAGTTTTCTTCTTTCCATCTTTTCTAGGAAAGTCTCCTCAAAAGCAAGAAGTGAAAAGGAAGCTTGTACTCAATATTCAGGAGAAAATGCAGATTATGATAAAGTAGACTCTGGTGCTTCCATTGGTAAGTTGGCTGCTGAGTATGATGTTGGTGTGACAACATATGATTATTACCAACTCAAGTGATTATCTTATGTGCAGTAACATAATTTGGGTACAGAACCCTGATTATTCAACTTATCAGCTTTTCCGACCCATCCCTGCCCCCGTATAAGAGTGCAATGGTCAGCATGCTTGCCTCGCAAGCAAGCGGATCCGGGTTTGATCCCGGGCAGGGGGAAACTATGAGCAAGTTTCTTTACGCCATTTGTCTATGTCTACCCAAAAGTAATTGGGGACCTGGATGTTAATCGATTTGCGGATCTTATTCCAGGGTAATGGTTAGCCAGTGCAGTTGGCGAGCTGTCCGGTCTTCTTGGATTATTCCTCGACACTGGGTCATGCAGCTCGTTAACTCAGCGTGTGGTTGTTGTGTTGCTGACAGCTTCTACAACTTAAATAAATTCACGCCTAGGTGGCCCTTGGGCCCTTGGGCAACCATTATTATACAAGTAACGAGGGACTTGGTCACATAGCAGCAGGGTCTACCATTAGACAATACATTATGCATCCAATATCTTCCCAGACGGTAGTACCTCCTTGTTTGGTACATTAGCTGCCTACTACCTACACCAGTGAAACCGTTGCTTGATATACAGCCCTTTTGGCATCACTTAGAACTGCTTATCAGACGTCATTTTCATCAATTTAAAAAAAAATCTGTATAAGGTGAAATCTTTAATACAGCACTCATTTTATACACCTGGTCACATCCACATCTTAGGGGCTGTAGCGTTTACATTCTTTCTCTTGTTTTTGTCGGTATGACAACGACGGGAAATATTTTCCAACAGTAGAAGGTAAGCAAATGTAAACATGTATATCAACGTCTATATAAAAAAAAATCTTTATTTAAAAACAAAATAAAAGTAAAAAAAAACTCGTTTTTTGCAAAACCAGTGACTGATTGGTTCTACACAATTATAAAACTGAAGAAAATAAGTCCTCCATTGTAGCTGTATTAAAATTAATGTAGAAAAATTAACATGGTTGTTTTAAGTAATGTTAATAAATGGAACAATGGAAGAAGCTAACAATTAAGGGTAAAAAAAAAGTGAGATCGCGTATGTAAGTGAGCACATGTGTAAACATATCGTCATTACTCTACATAAGAATATGAAAGCAACACTTATTTACTGTTCATATATGTTTTAATTTATGTTTCTGAATTTCTTTTTGATTGAATTATTGTTTATGTGCACAAATTGAACAATACAATTCATTAATAATACGAAGAATATTAAAACACATGAGGAGACAAGACGTCATTGTTTTTCTTGTTTACAAAACCAGTGACTGATTGGTTCTACATATAAAACTGAAGAAAATAAGACCCTGAGTTGTAGCTGTAGTAAAATTAGGAAGGTTGTTTTAAGTAATGTTATTTAATGTTAATAAATGGAACAATGGAAGTAGCTAACAATTAAGGGTAAAAAAAAAGTGAGATCACGTATGTAAGTGAGCACATGTGTAAAACATATCATCATTACTTTACATAAGAATATGAAAGCAACACTTATTTACTGTTCATATATATTTTAATTAATGTTTCTGAATTTAAAAAAAATTCTACCCACCAGTGGAGTAAAGTTGAAAACACAAGGACAGCCAATGTTGTGTGTGTGTGTGTGTGTGTTTTTACTTGGATGACGAAGTTGTATTTAAATTTGGAAGATTTTAATTTTGTGGGGTTTTTACAGTCTAAATGGGTATCCAAATATGAGAGCCTACTGTAAATATGTGTCCAAATATGAGAGCCTACTGTAAATAGGTGTCCAAATATGAGAGCCTACTGTAAATAAAAAGAAACAAACAAATATGAGAGCCTACATAAAAAGAAACAAACATTCCTGCATTTGAGACCAGCAGACAACCTTTAGCAATTCCTCAATAGATGGCGCTGCCGCACCACTGCCATTAGTAAACAAACCACACAGCAACAAGGGTTTATTTTTATTTTTTTTTTTGCAATATATCAACAATATTAGTTAAATCAATAGTTTTATAGAGGATACTTGTAATTGTTAAGTACTGTAATGAGGTAACAGTCTTTGTAAGGGGCTGATTTCAAAAACCTCTGTTACAACTCATCGACTAGTGTCCTGGAAGACGCATGGTAATTTTTTAGGTATATTTTTGTCATAAAAAGTGCGTCTTTTAAGCAGAAAAATACGGTACATGTAATGAAACTATAAAAGTTGTCAAAAAATCATTACAATACTGTACTCTAATGTGGCTTAGAAATAAAGAAAATATATTATAAAACTATAAATAAGAAAAATGAAGATAATGGGTGTGTATGTTTGGGAAGTGAACATTTGTGTGTGGAGGCATTGATTTGTAACTGAGTAGAAGACTCGCCAGTCTGCCTCCCTTCCTCCCTCCCCCGATGAGTCTGCTAGGTGACTGCCCAACTGCACCAGTAAATGTGAGGAATAAATAAAAATAATACTATGCACAAAACACTTCAATTTCACTCCCCACAAATGATTTTGAGTGCTACATGAGGTGAGTTTTATATCCAACACAATTCCTTTACAGGCTCTTTTAGCACCACTGCTTCCACTTGCACTTGATGGCCTCTTTCCACTATCTTAAATAAGGGTAATACAATGGACAGTCTTGAATAAAATACGTAAGTAAGTGTTAAATTCATGAGCTGCGGTCAAGAGATCAAGCGAACACACAGGAAAATAACACAGAGTCGGCATGGGTATACCAGTGTATCCACACTTGGTAGTAGCAAACACCAAGAAATCAACAACAAATAAATTAATATTTCTGTGAATTTGGTTTTCCCTCTATATCGCAATTTTTGTGTTGAAAATTTACCCCAATTCTGTAAGGTCGAATTTACGGGCCGTACCCCGAATTTAGTGGTCATATTTTACAAATTCCATTTGGGCGAATTTCCACAACCTGAGTTTCCATAATGTGGGGGATACTTGTACTGTACTGTATAATGAACAGCCATAGAATGAGACAGGAGATTATGTCCATAACAATTCAAGCATCATAAGAAATGAAAAAAAGTGCCAGAAAGAGTTAAGCTCAAGCCAAAAAGGCTAAATCAAAATGCCTTTCTTAATACAATAACATAGGCAGCGTGTATTTGCTTCAGAATGTCAGACTTCCTAGTTTTCAAGATGGTTTTGCTATCTGAAGAAAATTCTGGTTATTCTAAATAACTCTACTCACTTTTTTGTCATAAATGTTTCTTGTCTCCCAATTAAATGGTTAAAATATATACAATGAAAGAAAAATTACAAATAGACCATTTACTTTGTGGCATCCTACCTCATTAATGCCATCAAGCGCAGTCCTAAGGGTGATATCTGGCTGCACATTGAGCTGTGCAAGTCGTGTCTTCAGTGCAGCAGAATGGTGAGAAAGGTTCATTGCACATCCGAGACACACTGCAGATAAATCCTCAACGCTCATTCCCTGAAATGAAATAAAAGTATTAAGAAAAATTAAAATGGAATCAGTTTACCAATACTACAGTACATGTTCTGCTGTACTGTATTTACACTTTGAAAGTGTTAATTGGAGTACTGTACCTCTTACCAATCATAAAATTGTAATAGTCAGACTGATGTGATGTCACACAGAACACATGAAAACAGATATAAACTGCTCTTGCTAACTATTCAGGGGATAAGAACATGCAGGTTAAAACTTGCAACAGTATTCACTTAATAAAACCCATTTATAAGTTCTTTTGATACCTATTATATAGAGTACAGAACATGAAAAGTGTGTCAATGAGTATGAAAGTAATAAATAGCAGTCATCATTAACTCATTGAATGGTAGGAATGAATTATCTCTTATCAGTACTTGTTCCTGAATGGGGATTTGGGTTAATTTGCAGTATATAGTAATGAGATTCTGAATCTAGAAGTGTGCAACAAATTCTCAAAACCACAGTTGGAGAGGGATTGTAGTCTAGCAATGCAATTTACCATTTTGGAATGGGACAATGAAAAAATTAAATCAGCCTGTCATGCCAGATTATGGTTAAGTCAGGCTATGCAGATTAGTGGTGCCTAATAACCCGGCCGCACTTGGACAAAGACCAGGTAAGTTATTTTTCGTGTCTATGTGCCTAGCATCTTGCTTGGTGGACAAGGTAATATTTTGATAAGATACAGTACCTAGACGGGAAATTTACCAGGTGCAGCACGCCACCTCACCAGACATGTTTAACCAGTGAGGTCTAACAATGGGCAGCTTGTCAGCAGTGTACAGTACCACAATTAGTGACCTATGTCAGGTGCTGGTAATTTATCTCTACATTAAGCTGCCAACTAGTCAGTCAGTCAAGTTGTCAACATTTCAAAGGAACCACCAAATCAAGAAGCTTGTAGACATGAGGTGACGAGTTACCACCTCACATGACAAGTGTTGCTGCCATTGACACCAGATTGTTATTGTGGGGGTTTGAATCACACCCTTCAGATTGTTATTGTGGGGTAAGGTTTGAGATCACACCCTTCAGATTGTTAGGGGTTAAGGTTTGTGATCACACACCTGCAGATTGTTATTGGGGGTTAAGGTTGTGATCACACCCTGCAGATTGTTAGTGGGGGTTAAGGTTGTGATCACCCTGCAGATTGTTATTGGGTTTAAGGATTGTGATCACACCCTGCAGATTGTTGTGTGGGGGTTAAGTTGTGATCACACCCTGCAGATTGTTATTGTGGGGGTTATGATTGTGATCACACCCTGCACCACTGCAGATTGTTATTGTGGGGGTTGGGTTTGTGATCACACCCTGCAGTGTTGTTGTTATTGGGGGTTAGGTTGTGATCACCCTGCAGATTGTTATTGTGGGGAGGTTAAGGTTTGTGATCACACCCTGCAGATTGTTATTGTCGGGGGTTAAGTTTGTGATCACACCTGCAGATTGTTATTGTGGGGGTTTAGGATTGTGATCACACCCTGCAGATTGTTATTGTGGGGGGTTAGGTTTGTATCACACCCTTCAGATTGTTATTGTGGGGGTTAAGGATTGTGATCACACCCTGCAGATTGTTATTGTGGGGGGGTGATGATATTATTGGGGGTTAGGATTGTGATCACACCCTGCAGATTGTTATTAATGGGGGTTAAGATTGCAGATCACACCCTTCAGATTGTTATTGTAGGGGGTTGAAGGATTGTGATCACACCCTGCAGATTGATTGTGTGGGGGTTAAGTTGTGATCACACCCTGCAGATTGTGTGGGGGTTAAGTTGTGATCACACCTGCAATTGTGTTGGGGTTGGGTTTGTACACCCTGCAGATTGTTGTGGGGGGTTAGGATTGTGATCACCCTGCAGATTGTTATTGTGGGGTTAAGGATTGTGATCACTTCAGATTATTGTGGGGGTTAGGTTGTGATCACACCCTGCAGATTGTTATTATGGGGTTAAAGTTGTGATCACAGATTGTTATTGTGGGGGGTTGTGAACCCCTGCAGATTGTGGATTGTGATCACACCTGCAGATTGTTATTAATGGGGTTATTGTGATCACAGTTGT
Source organism: Homarus americanus (assembly GCF_018991925.1). Classification (NCBI taxonomy): domain Eukaryota; kingdom Metazoa; phylum Arthropoda; class Malacostraca; order Decapoda; family Nephropidae; genus Homarus; species Homarus americanus. The sequence continues at coordinate 3,040,315 of NW_024736148.1, forward strand.
GATTGCAGATTGTTATTGTGGGGGTTATCACACCCTGCAGATTGTTATTGTGGGGGGTCACACCCTGCAGATTGTTATTGTGGGGGTTAGGATTGTGATCACACTGCAGATTGTTATTGTGGGGGTTGGTTGTGATCACACCCTGCAGATTGATCACACCCAGATTGTGGGGGGTTGGTTGTGATCAGCAGATTGTTATCGTTTTGAAGGTTGTGATCACACACAGGTTATTGTTGTTGTGATCACACCCTGCAGATTGTTAGGATTGTTGATCACACCCTGCAGATTGTTATTGTGGGGGGGTTAAGGATTGTGATCACACCCTGCAGATTGTTATTGTGGGGGGTTAAGGATTGTGATCACACCCTGCAGATTGTTATTGTGGGGGGGTTAAGGTTTGTGATCACACCCTGCAGATTGTTATTGTGGGGGGTTAAGGATTGTGATCACACCCTGCAGATGTGAGGTGAGGTGAGTTATAGTATCACATGATAAGGGTTACTGCCACTTGACACCTTTTAGTCACACAAGTGAGTTGATGCAAACAATAAATTTTAATGTTTAAATATGTTTATTTAGCTTGGCTACTAAGGTAAGTAAAACATGTTCACTATTTGGTTGTTCATATATACAGGGTGATTCAGCAAACAGTACATTGAATTGGAGGATGAAATCCTTTTATAAATTCTAAACCACAATGTCTCTATGGTATAATGTCAGATTTTGCATAGTTCCCTGTTACAATATATTTAAGATGTTGTATTAATGAGAGTGAATTTGGTGTGAAACTCCCTCCCCCTGTAACTGCCTTTATCTCGTTTGGTCGTACACGGTCCCTGGCTCATTGCACCTGTGTCAGCCATCTGTAACATCCTGTACTGCTGTACATAAGACATCTGTGAATAAATTATTACAAAAACCTACGGAGGTTTCACATCTAATTCACTCTCATTAATACAACTATACAGAATCTGACATTTTACCATTGAGACATTGTGGTTTAGAATTATCCAAGGATTTCATCTCCAATTTAATGTACTCTTTGCTGAATCACCCTGTATATTATACTGTAAGTACCAATCTTCACTTAGAATTTTATTTAGAAAGAGGTCTAACTAAAGTATGTTACCATCCACAGCTGTTTTCCCTAGCCTTATTTTCCCATAAGACATTAAGTTTAGCTAACTCAGATATAACCAACAAACTTCTTTTTTTATTGGAATCTAACCCCCGCTTTGAAATGGGGGGGGGGGAATACTGTAATCTCCAAATTGAAATTTACCTCACCAGATGTTGAGACACTGTTGGGGTAATTTTTCTCAATCATTTCTCTACTTAACTTACCATGACTTATTTTTTCCTTACATAATTCACTGAAGTTAAAAAAAAAAAGATACCTTCAAACTACAGTAGCCATTATTTCATTATGTCTTACTATCTGGAAACAGTATAGCATTAATAGGATAAAAATAATACTGTTTACCTCCGATTCATGTTCTCCTGATGTCTTCCTCTCTGAGACATCCTCCTCTTCACTCTCATCTGATGACAGAACACTTCGAGACCGGCCCAAAGCTGCCTCCTGTTCTCTTTCTCGACTCCTTGCACTGATGGGAACTGACTTGGTCCGCACAACTGCTAATTCTTTCATAGTTTGTGTGGGTGCATTAGATTTGTCACTTTGTCCATGTGATGCAACAAATGCCACTGTTAAGACAATACTGACATTAAGCCTCAAACATTTCTCATTTATTGTTTACTATGTACATATTTTATACAGTACAGTAGGGTCGGGATATACAGGTATAGCGATTTTTTTATAAAGATTTTTTTTATATCGCGACTACCAAAATTATCAAAATTTTCCAATAAATAACGATAAATCTATTTATTTCACGATGGAAATTGGGCAGGAATTCTTACAATTTGATGATCATTTTGAATATAAACACCATAGATTTTGCATTAGACATACAAATTTTAGATCAAATGTAAGAATTTTGTTTATTCAGAGCAAATATGTTATCTTTTGTGCAAAATATATGACGTGTATATTCAAAATATTCCTGGTCTTGCAAGGAATCCAGCAATGTCAATTATATTATCCTAACTTTAGTTTGAGGTATTATTTATTACTAAAAATGTATATATACTGTTTTAGCCCAAACATTTCTCTGGTAGGGAGGGAGGGAGGGACCCAGCGAGCGTGGGAAGAGAGGGGGGGCCGGAGGTGGGGTATTTTGATTGACAGATAGTGTTTGGGTGAAGTATATTTTTTTTTATTTACTGAAGATATTTGTTTTAGCTTATAAAATTCATACAAATTACCCGGCCAGAATTTAATTTACATTGCTGGAATTCTTACAATTTGATGTTCATTTTGAATATAAACATCATAGACTTTGCATTAGACATACAAATTTTAGATCTAATGTAAGAATTTTGTTTATTCAGAGCAAATATGTTATCTTTTGTGCAAAATATATGACGTGTATATTCAAAATATTCCTGGTCTTGCAAGGAGTCCAGCAATGTCAATTATATTATCCTAACTTTAGTTTGAGGTATTATTTATTACTATACCTTAAAATCTAGTGTTTTCACCCAAACATTTCTCAGAGAGGGAGGAGCCAGCGAGCGTGGGAAGAGGCGGGGGGGGAAGGGGGGAGTCGAGTCCATTATTTGAATGGACATTAACCTGGCGACTGTATTTCTCTTAAATATTAATTGTGTGTGCGTACCATCATAAAATTAAGATGTTATTTTTACTAGAACATAGGTATTGTGTCGGAAAAAGTGGAGTTTGGGAGTTGGCCCAGTCTCTATTTCAATTAATCCCATTTGTTCTGTTATTCCATTTACGCGTTTCTCGTTTTACATGGATCTCTGTGGGTTCAATTGACCGCGTAAATCGGGGTATTACTGTATCTTATTTAAGATTGTCCAGTGTATTACCCTTATTCAAGAGGAGTGAAAAGAAGCCAAGTGAAAGCAATAGGGCTAAAAGAGCTTGTAAAGGAATTATGTTGGATATAACACTTAATGTTTTTTGGTGCAGGAGAATAACTTAGGCAGATTGCAAAAACATTAGGGCTTGCTACATCTCCCAGCACTCAACATCGTTTGTGGCGAGTTAAATTCAATCTGCCAGAGTGTTGTGACAACACTGAGTGCAAGCTCTTTCAAGACCAGACTTGACCAACACTGGAGCAAATTCAGATACAGTATATTCAGGAGTCAGTGCATGCCCAGTACTTGCCAACAGTGCTTATAAAAAATGTGAATGACCCCTCAAGTGCCTAATGAGCCAATCAGTGGTGAAGAGGATAAAGGTAAAATTAAAATGTTTATTTTCATTCACATTATAGAATTACACATTAGTCAACTTTTCAAGGCTGCATCCCTTCTGTAACCTGGGGGAATACTGTACAGTATACTGTGTACATTATAGACATAATTTTCTTTTCTTTATTTTACATTTTCTTTGCATCATCTGAAGATGCTTAAGTGCTCACACAGGCATTTGAGTGTGTTCTGCACTGAATAAGGATAGATAACAGTTAACAGTGTTGTCTAGACTCTAGAACTGTGTGGCTAGATTTTTGAAGAGCTTGAAGTATATATTCTGAAAATCTATTTTCTGTACAGTACATGTACGGATATCAATTGATCAAAAGAATGGAGGAAACTGCAGCGGACCTATTGGCCCATACAGTCAGTTCTGCTATAACGCGATAGTTGTGTTCTTGTAAAACATCGTGTTATAGAAATTCGCGCAATAGAAATAACAGGGCTTATGGAAAAAATAGGGTTACGTGCAGATTACTCGAAATTGAAAAAAATTAGTAGTTAGCCTAACACAAAGGATAGCACAGTGTAAATAAATGTTACATTCATATCTAATAATGAAATCATACATTAAATGTAACACTTAACCTTGAAAAAATATGAATAAAACTTGATGGGGGAGAAGGGTGATTTTGAGGTTGATAACATCGAGCTTCTCTTCAAGTGTTATAGCCTTTCTTTTACGATCACCACCGGAAATGCGATCACCAGAACGCTTTTTGGAGATATTCTTCTTTTCCATATTCACAGTTAATACCACAAAATTGGAGAAATAGTAAGCAAAAATCGCGTTACAGCAAACAAGCGTTCGCGTTTTACAAATATCGTTCTTCTATTCATAAATCGCGTTAGAGCCAATTCGCGTTGTCAAAACACGCGTTATAGCAGAACTCACTGTACTAGGCAGTCCCGTTTACACCCAACCCCTATCGCTCATACTGTATATCCGGCCAACCTATATTTGAAGCTATCCAGCGTGTTCGAGTTGATGATGAAGTTCGGTAACTTGTTCCACTCGTCCATGACTATTTCCAAACCAGTCTTTACCTATCTCTTACCAAATTCTAAATATGTCTAATTTAAAACCATTGCTACATGTTTACTCCTGGTTGGATAGTTTGAGTACCTTTGTTATATAACCTTTGTTTAACCCTGACTTCCATTTATATACCTCTATCATATCGCCTTAAAATATGTCTAAGTGACAATGAGATAGAGACAGTGGTTGATGACAATATACCCCAATTGTTGTAAAATGGTTCCAGAAACAGATGAAGATTCAAACTCGGATTCTACCTTGCCTATACCACAGTACCTCAGCACATTTACAAGACTGACAATATTTGTAATACTGTATCTGCTTTATTGGCCTAACAAAAGGGGAGAGTGACAAGGGCAGTGATCCTAAACTAGGCAATGTTGGTAATGATATTAATGATTGTGGCAGTGATTGTGATACAGTAGCCATGGGTTAGGTTAGGTTACCTAAATTACTAACAAATTCTCTATATATACTATATTGCAAAAATATTTTTCATTTTGCGAGAAAAACCAGGCTGGAAGCATTTTAAATCAACGGGCATGCCTATACATACAACTACTGAGTACTGTACACACACATTCCCAGCAGGGCATCATTCAGACTGAGGCAATTGCTCTTACTCTTGGGATTCCCCTCCAGTTTACCAAGTGTACCACTTACCAAAATTCCTAAATACTCAGCAGCTGCTATTCTTTTCGGTTCAAATGAGAAAAAAAAAACGATGTTCAATTTAGAAGAGAAAGTTTTAAATTTTGGATGAAATTAACCTTGAAATGAGTCAGTTGTTGTAAACCAAAATGGAGTATATGAAAGCATGATTCACAGCATCAGGTTGAAGGCTAACAAAAAACCATACAGCATATCCATTTCCTAGACCATGCAGCATTTAATGCTACCACTCAACTAAGAAATGGAGGATCCTTTGAAGATCTGAATAGCAAGCAGGCAATGAAGTAATGCTGTACTGAGTGGTCCAATGATTCAAGTTGAAGCAATGGAAATTCAAGCTTGGCTGCCGGAGAGATGGCAAGCCGTCCGATGACAGCAAATTCAAAGCAAGCCAAGCCAGGCTTTACAGCTTCATTAAACATGCTAAGCTATGCTGCACAACTCTTACTGAGCAGGCTGCATCAGTTGTGGCAGAAAAAGTGAAGGAAGAATTGAAAAAAGTGATAGAGGTGGGTGGCTTCCCTTCTGATCAAATCTGGAACTGTGGTGAAACTGGACTATTCTCGAAGAAAATTCCCCAAATTTTTGTGGTTGTTTTGCTTTTGTGTATGTGTTGAAGTGGGTAGACTATGGCATAAGAAACAGAAGTCGGTTGTATGCCAGATCTGTGGGACGCTGGGTCAGTCGGAGGCAGCAGGCTGTGATGTACAGTACAGTATTGTCCTATTTTCTCTTTTTTGTGTGTACAGTTTTCTTTAATTTTCCATGGTATACTAGAATCCTGCAAATTTCTTGCTTGTGTTTAGCAACATTGAATAGTGAATTTTTTGGACCACCAATAACTAACCCTCTACTTTGTATCGAATCAATATCTTTACATTGTAATTATTTATTTCGTGAATGTTCTTGGTCCCTATCACGAGGAATAACTTAAGGCTACTGCACCTGCTTTATCGGCCTAATACTGTAGAAGAAAAATAAGGAAATAATGATGATAAATAAAAATATGGATCAGGATAACAATAGTAATAATGAAGAACACAGTGATTTGAGAGGCATTAATGTTCTAGCCCCTGGTAGGCAGGTAATCTTTAATTACCTCAGGGAGTAGCGAACCAGTCTTGCCAGCTAAGAGGACACTTGGAAGTCCTACATAATAATGGTCAGTTCCCATTCTGTAAAAGTCGGTTTGCAAAAGGAGGGGCAACCAGTTGTAACTAAAACTTGGTTCAAATTTGCCTGATGGTCACCGGAACACCATGTCCCAGGTTATCTCAGCTGATAAAATGGTGATGTTGATTATGTAAACATTAGTGCTGAAGCTAACTAAAAATTGGATGTTTTTATAATTGACATAAAAATACATTTTAATTTGGATTAAACCTATCACTGTTGCATGTAATGTACAATATGATTGTCATTACTGCATTTAGAATTCCTGTTTACCTTAAATAAGTGCTTAAACACATGTTTAGTCATTTTATTACCTGCTGGAGAAATATCTTTTTTATAAGAATGTATGTATCTCCCAAATTATAAAAGTCAATGGTAAAATCTGCTTTGGTTTATGGGTTTCCTATTTACAGGCGTTTTTTCTGGAACACAACCCTTCCATAAGTCGAGGTCTTCCTGTATCTATGTCTACCAACCTTACTCCACTCACTAAGTGGAGTACCCCATGCCTTGAAAGTGAAAGTAGGTCTCATAGGCATGATTGCCCATTAGGGACAGTGTGAATACAGTATACTGCAGTGGTGGGCACAGCTAAACGAAAAGTTAGCTTCGCTAACTGCTTATCTGCTAACTAAAAAGTTAGCTTCGCTAACTGCTAATCTGCTAACTAAAAAGTTAACTTCGATAATGCTAAACAGCTAAAAAAATTAGCGGAAGCTAACGCTAACCGCTAACTTTTATTATATGGATTTAGCTTCTTTTTTTTAGGGGGGGGCCTCTAAAACCCTTAAGAACAGACCTAGAGAGCTAAAATTTTCATATGTTGTCTTGTAGCTTAGACATAGAGCTTTCCAAAAAGGTATAGCATGCCAAGATCAGATGATGATCAAGGTGTACACAAATAATTAAATGAACAAATAAAATTAAACATTAGTTTACATTCAAATTTCAACATACACTTTATAATCTTTATTTACTGTACGAAAAGACAAAGTATTAAACGAATCAAAAAACTATAATACTGTATAGCATAGGTAGCAAATAGCATCATGCCAAGATCAGATGATGATCGACTTATCAAGGTGTACACTTCACAATTTCACAAATAATTAATTTTCATTCCCATACAACCTATCGGCCTTCTTCATTATTCATGTAAATATGCAATACCAACCACATACACATTATACCAGTGCATTTTTATATAACTTATTGTTGGTCTTAGTCATGTAAATAAACAGAAAACTCTAAACTTTACACGTACTAACACGCAGTCAGCCAAGCGTGCCTGACTGGCTGTTGGAGACACTGTCGCGGCGTCACACACTTACAACAAACAGGAACAAACATGTATAAATTTTGTTAGCGGAACTAAATTTAGCGGAAGCTAATTGGTCCGCTAATGGTTTCCAAAGTTAGCGAAAACGCTAATCCGCTAACGAGAAAGTTAGCTTCGCTAATTAGCGGTTAGCGGATTAGCGGAACCGTGCCCACCACTGGTATACTGTATAGTATAGTTTGTCATTCATCAATGTTACTAAAAATAAATTTGAGACAATGTGGCAACAGCGTAGCAGCAACACAGCAACATCAGAACAGAAGACAAACATCTCAATGGAAATATATAGTTCATATGCAGACAGCTGTTATACTTTAATGTAATTTGTTCTATGTCCTTTAATAAGATAATAATTGTCGCAGCAGTTATTTGAATTTAATATTGAAGGTAAGAGGTAAACAATGCATTGTTTGTCCTCTACCCTGCACCGCTACCATGTGGTTGTCCAGAAGCTCTGTCCATAACTGTGTGATATCAATGACAAACTGTGCTATACTAAGCCTTTGGTACACAAAGAGGCATCATGGCCAGTACTGCACTCGGCCGCATTCACTTCCCCAGGTTGTAAACTTGGGTACCCATTTACAGCTGGGTGGACTGCGAGCGCCCGGGATCGAACTGCCAACCCTTGGAACAGGAGGCAAGCGCTATATCCACTCAACTGCCACATTCCTTACACAACACTAAAATCACTAACAAAAAATAAAATAAATGTACAATACAAGTCTTCATCTCTTTAGAATAAAATTAAGAGCTTAACCACAGACGACTCTAATGTTCACATACTGAAAATCTTCATTTACTTTGAACATTCTAACCTGTGCCAGGTGATGGAGTCGGGGATGACTGGATGGACAGGTGCCGTGAGACCGGCAGATCTCTAGGTCTTCCGAGTTTACCGCCAAGTCTCACTAATCCAGAAACAACCTTGCTGGCCCTGGTAGTTCCTTGATTGTTACTAACACTACTGTTAGTGCTGCTACTATCACAACCACTTGTTCCTTCACCTCTACTGTTGCTCAGGCTATTGCTGAAGATCACAGCAGCTGTAGTTCCAAATATTGTAAAATTATAATACAGGTTTTGGCTTCTGCAGTAGCAATACAGTATTTACAAATGAGATTTTTACATTAATTTTCAACTACAATATCAAAACCTGTATTTAAATAAAAACCACTCCTGGCTTTTACTAAATTTGTACATATTATGGACAAATTTAAGGGTAATCTTAGAGCATTAAGCAACAACAATGAAGCATTATCCCCAGGTCTGAATTCATTCAATGCCATTCAGTGTAACGCTTTACCATAAACAAAAAATACAGAAAAATTAAATTTCACAGTACATAATGGGAATGGAAGATAAGCATATTGATACAGTACATGCAGATAATACAAATCTTAAAGCCGTCTTAGCATGAGACTTTCAGGTACTGCACTTAGAAAAACAATGAAAGAAGCACTACATGCTTGTAGTAAACAGAGAAGCCTTATGCCCACCTCCCAATGACAATCAAGCTGCCCAGATATTCTAAAGTAATATATATAATGTGATGAATTCCTACCACACTACAGTACAGTATTCTTAAAGTTAAACAAATTGAAGGATAAAAAATATAATATTTTCTACTTACCATCAAGAGGATCAGTAAAAGCATTGGGGGATGATAACCTCCGTAATGAACCTGTATTATGTGAAATTTGTTCCGATGTCTTTTTAGAAGCAACGTGTTGTTGTGTACGAGGAACACTAGATGATCTTGTAAAAGTAGCAGATGGTGCTACTGGCTGGGGGCCACGATGGACATCCGGTCGACCTCCAACAGTGGGGATGTGATGTGGAACTGTACTTGAATATCCAGCTGGTCTTGGAAACTGCTACAAAGTAAATATTAATCAGATTCAATTTATTTGAATTCATTACACTGTATATTCCATAAAAAGTTTCCCCACTATCCAGCGGTGTGTCATATACATGATTTCCAGGCAATTATATCTTTACATAATTCAATATAGTCTTTACTAAGGGTGCCTCTCTAACATATACAGTAGGATCTCTAGTTTAGTGATTTTAGTTTTACATTTCATGTGTTTCGGGGCACTTAAAATTTCCAACTTCTCATGATTAACGATTTTCATTGCCGGTTTTGCGAGTCGAGGGAGAGTGGGCAGCGCACATTAATGAAGTCCTTTTGTTAACCGCTGTCTTTTTTGTTTACGGCAGTTTGAATGAGCGAGAGAGAGTGGCGCAGTGACCTTGGATTATATAACCCATTGTGCTTACATTTTGCGAGATTCTTGTATATTAACGATGAGTGAGGTGCATAATGTAAATGTAGGGAGCGGTTCTGGTGGTAATGACGGCCACAGAGAAGGTGAAGATGACAGTCGTCCTGGTCAACAAGGAAAGCCCCATGCCAAATTTTGACAACCCTAAGGGGGTCAAGAAGAGGAAATACACCCTTGAAAAGAAACAAGAGATGCCCAAGATGATAAAAAATGATGCTCGTACCTGTGAAAGCGTGCGTAGGTTCAACTGCCCATAATCTACCATACGTTCCCTTAAGAAGAACAAAAAACCTTAACTGCTTCTGTGACTGTATCTCAAGATTTTCTAGCAACAGGATGTTCTCCAATACTTCTCAACGAAACCTACTGCTTGTTATCACAGAACATTACCTTCACAAGTGGGTGGAAAGAAGAAACCGTGAGCAGGGCGACCTGTCTGGGCCACAGATAAGGCATCAAGCACATGTTTATTATGCTGCAGTTGCACAGAAGAACCGCGATAACTCTCCACCACCGTTCAATGCTTCTCTTGGTTGATTGGATGCTTTTAAGAAGCGTTATGAAGTCAAGTTTGCCCACTACCATGGGGAGAGTGCATCAGCTGATGTTGTAGCAGCAGAAAAATAACTATATGTCCTTCAAGCTCTTGTGAAAGAGGGTGGTTAGAACCGAGACCAGATCTTTAATTGTGACAAAACTGGTATTTTCTGGAAGAACTCACCTGAGACCACTTTCACTGACAAGGATGAAAAACAGACAAGGGGTGTAAAGACTTCAAAGGACAGGATTACAGTTTTATTTACAGCTAATGCAAGTGGAGATTCCTTGATGAAACCCCTGGTTGTTAACCGTGCTGCCCATCCTAAAGCCTACCATCATGGCAATATGTTTATTGGACATCTAATAAGAAAGCTTGGGTTACAGCGTTTTTATGGACCAATTGGTTTGACAAGCACTTTGTTCCTGATGCCCAACAGTATTGCCAGAGGAAAAACATTAACTTCAAAGTGATCCTGGTGATGGATAATGCTCCTGGACACTTATGTACAAGTTATCTTCCTCCTAACACCACATCGCTTCTGCAGCCACTTGACCACGAATTCATCAGTAACGTTAAACTGTTCTACTATCAGTCAATCTATAAAGACTTTCCTTTCGTCAGCAGACAGACTCATTAGTCGAGTTGCAACAAATTGAGGCAGTACCCAGGCTTTACCACCAGCACCAGCTAACCAGGAGGAGGAGATGGTAGACGACCTGACTCCTAGTACCTTACACGCACCACTGCACAACCATGAAGTGTTATCAATTTGTGAATTTTGGAAGAAATATGACATCAAAAATGCAGTGGACAGAGTTGTTGAGGCATGGCGTAAGATTAATATTGTAACAGTGCTACATGCGTGGAAGACTTCGTTCGCTAACCCCGAGGTAAGTGAGGCTGAGCAGACCAAGGCAAGCGGGGAGAGGCAGTCTGTGGTGGCAACACTAATGGACACAGTGGAGGCAGCGCGGTTAGTCCCAGCCAGCACCAGGATTTTGGGAAGTTCAAGTTGAAGATTTGCAAGAAATCATTCGTCAACATCAGCAGCAACTGACAACTGAAGAAATGTTGGAGGAGGATGAAGAATAAGAAGAGCAACAAGCAACACAAGAGGATTATGATAAGCCTGGTGAACCTACAACATGCCAGCTGACTAACATCGCACGTTTCGGTGAACAGCTACAAGAATATGATACCAAGCCTCAAGCTCATAACCATATTTGCCCTGCCATTGATAATGTTATGGAGGAATATAAGGCCATGTACAGTAGCTAAAAAAAAGTATCTGACAGGGTGAGTCCGATGACTTCCGAAATTATACGTACAACTCATGGTGTCTCGGGAGGGTTGGTATGCGTGTCTTCATCCACCACCATTCAGTATCCAACACAGAGAGTGAGTTGGCATATAGGAAAAAACAATCAGTCAAGTGATTACTCTCTTATAGTAAAAGGAGACAACTCGCATATCCCAATACCTATCGTCCATGGTCTCATATTGTTTCACACAGAGTATGCACAGATACTTTTTTTTAGCAACTGTACATGTCCTGTGTTAATGCTCTTCAGCAGGCCCTTATTACTCGGTACCTGCACAAGGCCTAATCTGTTAATGCCTTAGCAAACATCACTTAAAGAGGAGATGATGATGATGGCACCACTGAAGATATTGAAGTGTTGGGTGACTTACTGGTGGAAGAGCTACCTCAAGACTTTGAGGGATTTGATGATGAAGTTAGAGGAGGTGTAGAGGAAGGAGCAGGGAGGAAGCAGTAACCAGCCCTTCCTGCCTCGTAACCCATCAACCAGCCCCGTCAAGCATTTCACTAACTCCATCAAGGTAAGTTACTCTACAGTATGAGTGTATATAAATATTTTTATAAAAAATACGTACAATATAAATATACATTAATACATTACAGTAATGTAATTTTCTGGGTGGCTTAATTACATGTACAGTATTTCAGGGTCACCCGTTTGGCAATTTTGCATTTCACGACGTTAAATCAGTACCAATTAGTCACTAAACTTGAGATCCTACTGTACTCAGTTCTTCCTCTGCTTTTCTTATTATCTCCCTAACTGGACATTTTCCTAAATATTCAAATTTATTTACAATTACAGTACTGTCCTACACCAGTCAAATAGACAAAAAAGATCGCATAATCTACATACTTTAGGATTACGAAGATGAAGTGCCAGTTGTATGATGTACTGAACATCAGCAGCAGCTGGGTACCGCATGAGAAACTTTAAGCACGTAGTGTAGTCACCTGCCAATACTGGTTAAAGATACAGTATTACTAAATTAATTTTGAACAGATTCTAATAGCTTCAATGAAAGTCCTCCAACACAGAGACAAAATAATATAGTATTCATTTTAACTTGAGCCAACGTTATTACAGGTATCCCTCGTTTAACGATTAGTATGCGTTCCCGAAAACCGATTGTTAAGCGAAATGATCACTGAACGAGGAATAACGAAAAATAAGATCCTAAACAAGGGCCAACGCAGAATAATATCTGTGGAGAAGACACATAATTGTGTAGCTGAGTCACTGACTCGCCACCCAGTAGCATTCAGAGTGGGTGAGGCTGAGCTGTGAGCTATGTTATTGTTTAACTCGTAATTCTGGGTACATAGATATTGTACAATGTATGCAATTTCCTTCATTTTCTTTTACTGTATTCTGTTACATGAATAACCAATTGTTCATATAGAATTAAAAAAAAAAAAAAAAATTATATATATATATATACAGTCAACCCTCACATTACGCGGTCCTGCATTCCGCGGTTCACCGTTAACGCGGTGCCCTGCCGGAACCTAACATGCTCACATTCCGCGGTCGTGAACCCCATTACGCGGAGAGCGGCTGGCAAGCCACGCCATTTTTTGATCCAAACCTCCCGCCATCCGCCATGTTAGGTAAGAGGCGCGAAAATGGTGCGCACAAGGTCGCCCAGTCATCAAAACATTACCAGTTCTTCACCCGCCACCCACTACAGCCGGCCCAAGTCAGTGATAGTGATAATTATAGTGAGGATATGGATTTATATGAACTTTGGGGGGTTTGACAAAGAGGCCCTGCAAGCCTCTGTGGTGGATAGTGATACAATTGATACAAGTGATACAGGTGAGGGCCAATAATCTGCCCTCTGCCTCGGAACCAACCGCCCATCCCCGTGTGCCCAGCCATCTTTTCTACTAATGTAAGTGTTAAAAAACCTAATATTATTGATATTTCTCTTAATTATTAATTGTGTGTGCATGCCATCATAAAGTTAAGATAATATTTTTACTACAACATAGTTGTGTGTCGTCAAAAAGTGGAGTTTGGGGATCGGCCCGGACTCCATTTCAATTAACCCCATATGTTATGTTGTTCACTTTACGCGTTCCTCACTTTCCGCGGTACCCTCCGGGTTACATTAACCGCGTAATGTGAGACCCAACTGTGTGTGTGTATATATATATACAGTATTACCCCGCCTAACGCGGTTTCACTTAACGCGTTTTATCATATACGCGGTGCCTCGCCAGAGCTGAACTTTCACTTAACACGGATTTTTTCCACATATACGTGGCGAGTGTCCGGCTCGAGACGCTATTTTTAGATTTGCCCCACCCTGCCTGACTGCCTGTTTTAGCTCATAAATTTCATACAAATTACCCGGCCAGAATATAATTTACATTGCTGGAATTCTTATAATTTGGTGATCATTTTGAATATAAACATCATATTTTTGCATTAGACATACAAATTTTAGATAAAAAATTTTCTCAAATTAACTATGTTATCTTTTGTGCAAAATATATGACATTTATATTCAAAATATTCCTGGTCTTACAAGGAATCCAGCAATGTCAATTATATTATCCTAACTTTAGTTTGAGGTATTATTTATTAAAATTTAGTGGTTATCCCACACATCTCCTTGGGACGGTTGGTGGGGGGGTGGGGAGGGGGAGGGACCGACCGACCATCTGTTACCCTGTGAAGAATTATTTTTTTTTTTATTAACTGAAGATATTTGTTTTAGCTCATAAAATTCATACAAATTACCCGGTCTGAATATAATTTACATTGCTGGAATTCTTATAATTTGATGATCATTTTGAATATAAACATCATATATTTTGCATTAGACATACAAATTTTAGATAACAAATTTTTCTCAAATTAACTATGTTATCTTTTGTGCAAAATATATGACATTTATATTCAAAATATTCCTGGTCTTACAAGGAATCCAGCAATGTCAATTATATTATCCTAACTTTAATCTGAGGTATTATTTAATACTAAATGTTAAAAACCCTGGAAGGGAGGATTGGTGGGGGGGAGGGTTGGGACTGACCGCGCGGTTGGAAGAGGGGGGAGGCAAGGTGGGGTACTTTGATTGACAGATAGTGTTGTGAAGATTATTTTTTTTTTTATTAACTGAAGATATTTGTTTTAGCTCATAAAATTCATACAAATTACCCGGTCAGAATATAATTTACATTTCTGGAATTCTTATAATTTGGTGATCATTTTGAATATAAACATCATATATTTTTCATTAAACATACCGTATATAATGCCTAAGACGAAATTTGAACATTAAAAAATCTGCCCAAGTTAGGGGTCGCCTAAAACCAAGTTTAAAATTCTTACCTCTTAAATATTGTGGTTTAGTGTGTCAAGAGTGGTGATGAAAACATCGTAGCCACCACAAGGTCTTACCACTAATTATTTTATACTGAAACTTACGTTTGGCAAGCTGGATTCAAATTAAGATTATCGGTATATTAAAATAATAAAATGTATTATAAACCTGTCTAACATACCGTAAAAGAGATTTATACCCCTATAATAAACACAGCTATCACACACCTCCCCACGCCCCCCACGCCCCATTTGCCAGTGAGGAGCCGTGGAGGTGGTCAGTAATGCATACCGGTATCGGTATATTTACTCATAATAATATTTATCTCCTATAAATAATTGATTTAAATTTATTTTTTACAAAGAATATTCAGTAAATGAGTGCTAATTCTTGAAACTATCGACGGTTAATTACAGACGCCAAGGACGCCACTAGTGTTTACACTACACCAGCTGGTAATATTTGATGCCATTACTTGAAGTGAATTGGCCTTTATTTTAAGTAACTAACTATAAATAAATACAAAATTAAAAAAAGATCAAAACTGAGAAATAATATACTGTATGTATGTTGTGTTGTCAAAGTAAGAGGAACAATTGTGTAAGTACGAATATTTTTCACCAAATCCTAATGAAACACTACTGGAGAACATTCCTTTGTCGCAAAAACAGTTTTAAATTAAAGAAAATAATTACAGTGTGTTTAATATATTACAGTATATTATAAATAAATAAATAAAACAAATAATTCGTAAATCTATTTAAAGTAAATGGAAAATAAGCAAACATGTTATTTACCAAGACCCTTCCGTCTGGCTCAGGTGAGATGTAGAGATAAAGAAGGCTATTTATAGCCCATCAGAAGTGACCAGTACCCTAATGCACCATAAATAATTCATTGAACATCCATTTTGTACATAGTATATTTAGTATATATATATATATATATATATATATATATATATATATATATATATATATATATATATATATATATATATATATATATATATATATATATATATATATATATATATATATATATATATATATATTTGTGTAATAAATGTATGTAGTAAGTACATACTGGTAACCTTTTTCACTCAAATCAATGAAACACCACAATTAGAATACGTGGTTGCTGTTGAACCACATGTTGTATAAATAGTCACACCACCGAGACGTAGGAACACCCTCCAACACGCTCAGTGACGCCACTAGTGTTTACACTACACCAGCGGTATAATTTGATGACATTACTTGAAGTGAATTGGCCTTATTTTAAAAAAATCAAGGATGGTTGGTAAAGGACTACTGAGTCAGTGGGTAAGTGTCACATTTGGGGTACTGGTCTTATACAGCAAATAGAGCTCAAAAGCTACTTTTTAAATGGAAATTTGGGGGGTTTATGCACCCCCGCCGCTTTATAGGCCGTGATATACGGTACAAATTTTAGATACAATTTTTTCTCTAGGTAACTATGTTATCTTTTGTGCAAAATATATGACATTTATATTCAAAATATTCCTGGTCTTACAAGGAATCCAGCAATGTCAATTGTATTATCCTAACTTTAGTTTGAGGTATTATTAAAATTTAGTGGTTTTCCCCCAAAAATTTCTCTGAGAGGAAGAGCCAGCGGTGTGAATATGAGAGGGAGGAGTTGAGTCCATTATTTGAATGGACATTAACTAGCGACTGTATTTCTCTTAATGTATTATTATGTACCATCATAAAATTAAGATGTTATTTTTACTACAACATAGGTATTGCCTTCAAAAAGTGAGTTTGGGGTCAGGCGGTTTCTATTGGTAATCCCATATGTTCTGTTGTTCATATAGTTCATAGCAGGACCCTCTGGGTTCAATTGACCCAGTAAGTGAGGCCAACACAATATATATATATATATATATATATATATATATATATATATATATATATATATATATATATATATATATATATATATATATATATATATATATATATATATATATATATATATATATATATATATATATATACTAAAAAAAATTAATTAAATAAAAATATCATAAAGACAAAAACAAAGTACTGTAACTAAAAATTTCTTATGTGCTTGGCAGTTAGTCCACAGAGCTACCTGTATGTCATCACAGAGAGGAGGAAGAGTGCAGCTGGCCGCAGTCACAGCTCACTGCCTCAATACATACATTCACTTCCCACACATACGCACCAATTTTTTTCTTATTTTTTTCTTTTTTTTTTTAGTTTTTTATTACGGTATAGTATACAGTACAGTATTTTCTTTATTTTTAAGCCACATTACAATGTTGTAATGATGTCCACTTGTAGCACAGAATCCCCAGTTTTCCGACTTCCCTCCCGATTTTATCCCAGCGACTCAGATAGCTAAACCAAAAATTAACGATTGTTAAATGAGAATGGGTCTTATAAATTTTAAATAGCTACATTGAAAAATCGCTAAGTGAAGAATCGTTAAATGAGGGATACCTGTATATGCAACTCTGGATGGCACAGGGCAAGGTAAAACCAAAAGCAACAGAAATTATGTTACATATCAGTATGTGAGGAGAATAGGAAGTAGAGAATAAGAGCCAGAAGTAAGGAGATAAGGAAGTGAACACGTGTTGGAAAGAAAACAGATCAAGCTTGCTCAGATGGTATGAACATGAGAGAATGCAAAGTGAAAGACTGGAACAGCATAATTAACAGGTGGATATATAAGAATGAGAGAGAGAGAGATGGGAAGGACAGGATAAATGACATGTTAAGAGTAAGGGGGATGGACATCTAGGAAGCAGCATTGGTTATGAATGAACAGAGAGCGTGGTGTTTTGGTGTTTTTTGCAGCCTATAGGTGGTGTAAGGAAATGTAAACTGACAGGGGTACAACAGATAGATTCACTTTTAAAGCCTGGTTGTGGAAACAGAATACAGGTTGTACCTCTCTAGTCCGGCAACCTCGGGACCTGACCGGTGCCGGACCATGGAAATTCACCCTTTTCCTGGACAGATAGTGACATGCACTTAAGTTAGCACCACTTTCACTGCTTCGTGGTCTCTTTGAAGATATATTGAAGGGTTAAATGTCGTACAGTAGCTTCTCAAATTTCACGAGTTTTTAATTCACCGTTTTTTATTTGGACACAAAAAAACACTACATAATTTAAAATTTTGACGGCGGAAACTCGAATTTTGATGGGTTTGAACGGCTCGCCAACATTCAGACGACGTGCACAATTGTGTAAACAGCATCATTTCTCTTATGTACAAAAGATTCATTATTGTTTATTACTGAATGTCTTTTTTATTGAATTAATGTTTATGTGTGCAAAATGAGCAATACAATTCATTAATAATACGTAGAATATTAAAACACACGAGGAAATGAGACAGCATTGTTTTCGTTGATAACAAAACCAGTGACTGATTGGTTCTACATATAAAACAAGAAAATAAGACCCTGGTTGTAGCTGTAGTAAAATTAATATGGTTGTTTTAAGTAATGTTATTTAATGTTAATAAATAGAACAATAAAAGTAGCAAACCATTAATGTTAAAGAAAAAAGTGATACTGCGTGTATGTAAGTGAGCACATGTAAAAACATATCGTCATTACTCTACATAAGAATATGAAAGCAACACTTATTTACTGTTCATATATATTGAAGGGTTAAATGTTGTACTCTGTACTGTATAGACAAACAGAGAGAGAGAGCCGAATTGCCAGATGCAAACAAACCTTAATTTCTCGCAGCTTTGTTGTTGTTTTTTTTTACGGGGATTAGCCCACCCGGGCACAGGTCACTGACCCACATTGGAGCCTGAGGGGCGAAAATGCAATACTCCAGTAATAATAATAATAATTAATATTAGTAAAAAAAAAAAAAAAAAAAAAATGCTTATCTACCTATTGGACAAACTAAAATCGTTCCAGACCACGGGAGTTTCCGGACCACAGAATGCCGGACTAGAGAGGTACAACCTGTACCATAGTAGAATACATCTGAAACAGCAGTAATAATGAATAAATAAGGGAAAGACTGTCTTTGCTCTTGATTCTGATTCCAGTTACATTACTGGGTAAGGTTTCAAAGACCTGTGGATGGGGGGGGAGGGGGGGAGGGGAGGAGGGGAGACAACTTACAAAGACAAGAAAAGTTTAATATCACCTGTAAGACCTACAGGATTTCAATGCAGGATAAATAAAAGATAAATGCATACAAATTTAAATATTGAAATCACTATAGTAATGTGGAACAAGTTTTTTCCCCCCCAAGATAAAAGTTCATTACCTGGTTACACTATCCACTGTATTGTCATGCTTATATATATTTACCTAGAGATACAAAAAGTTGCCCACAAATACATCCCAAACATAACAAAATTTAATTTATTTCTATCTAATTACTAAAATACAGCAAAATCAATATTGACAGGTTTCATGACCAAGGCTGTTTGTGAACATTACCAATTTGTTATTAATGTTACTAAACAATTATCTATTGTTCTAAGAGAACTGCTGTCTCATTAATACCTAATAAAGTGTATATTGTATACAAGGAGTCAATTACTTACATGGTTCTCGGATGAATGACAACATGGCAACAGTAAAGAAATCCACTAAAGGAAAGGTAGGCTGAATGTCAGAAAAAATTGCATCCCAAACCATCAGGAGATCTTGTAGTGCAAATTCCCTTCCAAACAGCAGACGAATCCATCGACTTTTTATATGAAAAAGAAAACTTTATTTAGTAAATGTTACTGTTTTTAAATTTGAACTTTATAACTTTCCTCAGTAACATCATAAAAACAGAGGAGAGATTCCTGGAATCCTTTTTTTTTAAGACCAAGTTTACACTGGATGACCTGCATATTGTAGCAGCAGATCTTCTGGGTTCAGATTTAGAGTAACCCTTTGACATAGTAAATGGAAATTAATTTCTATATTATTGACACTCCCATTATGCAAAAGTCCCTAAAATGGATTTTGAGGCAATATTACCACTCAAGGATGAAAGTACTAGGTCATGACATCTCAGCAACAGTGGGAGTGTGCAACTCAACTATCAGTGATTCAGTCATTACAGGAGACGAGTAACGCTCCTAATTAGCTTAGCCGTCTCCACAGTAATCAAACCTCCCTTTATAACCTAAGATCTCGACTAGATGACTCATGCATTTAAGACTAGCAAAAACATGGGAGGCTGCAACAAGTAATTATGCTCCAAATCTGATGTAACACCCTGAGAAGTTAACCCTAGTGCCAAAAAATTGGGCACTCGGGGGGAAAAAAGACAACCATGGTACCAAACCTGACATACCTGGAGCACCCTATTGCACCTCTCATAGCACTTCTGAAACATTATTCACTATGAACCTGACATTAAGAAACATGTTGCACACCCATTTTTATATTTTTTTATTTTTTTTGCTACGAGTTAATGAAATCAATATTAATGTTATAGGTACTACAGACTCAACCTCTCTCCTAGGGTGCTTTCCTAGGTGTAAAGACTTTAGGGTGAATCTACAGTGGATGGCCATTCATTGGGTACTCAGTCTTTCATGGAATGCCAGATCAACCCACTTACACTCATAAAAAACCCATTCCATACAATAACAGTCAATGTACCTCTGGTCACAAGCAAGCACACAAATCCATCTCCTGAGCAAGATCCTGGTTTTTGTCCAGTCTGGACTTCAGCTTCAAGGGCCACACACTTTTGTCGACATAAAATTGTAAATACAGTACCATATATATATATACTCTATTGCAAGTTCTTATGATTAATTTTTTATGCCAAAAATAGAGGGTCAACTAAATTCGCGCAATATTTTTGAGGGGTAAAATTTCATGCATTTCCGTGGGTAATTTATGGTAAACGATAGCTACCCAATACATGCTGATGGTAGGCTAACCTTATCAGTAAGTTCCTTTAACCTGGGCTTGCATACTATATCCCAAGATTCCTTATTTATGTTGCTAAATGTAGAGCAGAACCTCATTCACTGTATATGAAACTTTAAAGCTACAAATACCTGACAAAAATTAAAATTTACAGATAATTTTCTATTTATTTGTGTCTGTTACATTGCTGGTGGCATTGTTATCAAGTTAGACTAGTCACTGTAGCCACATCCCCCAGCCCTCTAGCTACCAGGACGAGTTGTCAGCTATGTTATTGTGTTTTCCAACTCATAATTTCGGGTAGATACAGTACAGGCAATGACTATTATATGAGGGGGTAAGGACCTCAAAAAGCCATCAATAAATGATCGATCATAAATCGATATTAATAGCTTATGGAGGAAAACAGGTTCTGTTCCTGAGCCCCTGAAGATCCCAAACAAGTTTTATATCCTGCTGCTATAATGATTATACAATGTCTAACTAACTAAAATTTATAAATAGATATTCAATCAATAAATTTACAGTATACAAAATAAAAACAAAAACAATAAATTCACACAGAATTAAAATTATTTTAATTTACTTTACATGATATGAACAGTCTCGTTCAAGATTCTTCGAACACTGCTGGAGACAGCTGGCAACTCAAGGCCATTTGTTTACTTTAGTACGTAGTAAAAATTTTAAATGTATGTAAAAGTGATCGGTGATTGGTTACTTAGTTCCCCGTTGCTTAATTTAATGGTTGGGCTTTGTTATTTCTTATTATAGCTACTCCCCGACTTACGACCACCCGG
Source organism: Homarus americanus (assembly GCF_018991925.1). Classification (NCBI taxonomy): domain Eukaryota; kingdom Metazoa; phylum Arthropoda; class Malacostraca; order Decapoda; family Nephropidae; genus Homarus; species Homarus americanus. The sequence goes on from NW_024736148.1 coordinate 3,062,084, forward strand.
ACATACGACCGCCTCAGTCATACCAAAAGTGAGAGTTTTGTGGTGCTGAGAAGAAAGACACCCCCATTTTAGATTTTCTATGTATTATTTAAGCATTTTCGACTTACGACCTGGATTTGGGTCCCTAACCCCGTCGTAAGTCAGGAAGCAGCTGTATATTATACTATGTACTATAGTAAAAAAATAGCCTTGAGTTGCCAGCTGTCTCCAGCAGTGTTCGAAGAATCTTGAACGAGACTGTACATGCACAGTAGTAAGTACGGTAGTGCTTCTAGTACGAGTCGTCTTAGTAGCACTTAGAGAAGAACCACTTCCAGCACTAACCTTAATCTAGTCAGCGTTGGTCCGGATAGTACGCACCATTGTGGGGGTTAGACCAGGCACCGCGGCTATGTCCACAGAACATTCCCCTTTTTCAAATCGGGTTAATATATCCATTTTCACAGCAAGGGCAATGGTCTTACGTTGCCTCTTCACTACACTAGCATCAGTAGGACTTGATGGGCACTTGGAAGCCATTTCGAATGGTTAGAGTACAGTATTTATGGCAAAAGCACTTAAGCACACATGAATGATGTGAAGTCGTAACAGAGACTGGCTTGGCGCCGCTGTGACGTTCCGCGAGTGAGGGCAGCGCACCAAGTTGAGAGAGCGTAGTGTGGCCAGACAAGAGAGGGAGATGCGCCTTAAAAAGTAGTCCGTGACAACCCAAAATGACGTAGTATCGGATCACCAGGACGTTAAACGAATTTTTGGTCTCTAAAGTTTAGCGACATAGTACCAAAACAATGTTAAGTGCGTTAGCCGAGCCCAGTAACAGGTGTGCCCCACGTATTTTTAGCTCTGTTAGGGTGTGTTTAATAGGTTGAGCATAATGAGTGTTATATGAAGAATGTGATGAACGAGTGGAGGTAGTTTGTAAGCCAAAATAAGGCTAATACAGGCATTGCTCTACAGACATTTACCCCCGATTGAGTTGGCGCCGAGCAGCCACCCCACTTTGTTATGCTGGCGGGTTGGGTTTATTATGTACTGTTTAGTTCCTACTACTGTGTTGTGCCAATATGTGATTATGACAACAGTTGATGCTTGTTTTGTAAGTACAATATATAATAACTAGTTATGTCTGATCTAGGTCCCAGCCTTTCCTTCCTCGGGTGATTTCTAGAGTAAATAAAGGAGAGAAAACCATAAGTGTGTGTCATATCCCTGCTATGGGAGTTTACTGCTTTGTTTCTTGCTACACTTGGTGGAGATAGGATTCACCCCTATAGGGCAAAGAACAAGCAGCACCCAGGAAGTAGTTATTATACTGTAGCAGAAATCACCTGTGGAGGAGCATGGCACCACCACCTGCTGAGGATCGACAGTGGAGAAGAGAGCTTGGACTGGTGAAGCAGTTATCTACACAGAGGAGGACGGACCTAGAAGCCAAGCATGAGTTACCCATCCCCACACCACATTCCAGAGGAGAATTTGATCGACTTGAGAAGCTCGGAAGATGGGGCTGACCAAGGCTGCCGACACGAGATAAGTGAATTGTATCACCATAGTACAAAAACTCACAAACCTGTAAACACTAAGTGTGTTAAAATGGAAACTGGGGTCTCACAGTATGAAGTGAGCCTACGCACAAAGAGGACAGTGTTGATCTTTTCTCTCAAGTGGTAGCCAATGAGATGAAGCTCAGGACTTTTTCAGGGACACCTGATAATTTGGACCAAATTAATGTAAGTGAGTGGATAGCCGAGGCCAAGCGTAACATAAGGTTGCTTGGCTACAAGGGTAGAAAGGCAGTCAACTATATTCTTAAATTTCTCACCGGTCCTGCTCAGAAGAGGGTAGAGAAACTGCCTTGGAGTGACAGTTGTGATAGAGAAGAGATCTCACAGTTTTAAAGGATACTTATGGAGAAAACCTGATGTTGGGGGAGCTCCAACTTAGATTTTATCAGAGGACTCAGGGTATAATGGAAAATGCATGGACCTATTCAGATGCCCTTGAGCTGCTATATGAGGAGACGGATGAAGTGGCCCCAGCGCAAGTCGCTACTAGGTCGGATAATCTGAGAGGTTTTTCTTAAGGGCTTAAGTTAAGCTAACTTAGGTTAGGTTAGGTTAGGTTAGGCTAGGGTTGGAGAATGGCCTACGTTGGTTTGTGCATGGCCAGCCTGGATTGTCTTATGAGCAGTTGGTACAGGAAGCTGCAGAAGTCAAAGAAGATGACAAAGCAGCCAATTAAGGAAAAGAACCCATCTAAGGATGTGGTTACAGCCATAAATGAATGTTCGCCCGTGGTTAAGGAAGCGGGAGAAACATTAAACCCCCCATGAGAGTGTACCATAAGAGAGTGGTGTGGAGAAGATGCTTGTCCAATTACGAGTAGATGTTCAGGCTGTGAAGACAGACTTAGTACAAATTAAGGGGTCACCAGAAGTTAAGCATCTTAACTGGGAAAGGCCACTCCCATTCCAGGGAGAGTGCCATGTATGTGGACAGTGGGGGCACAGGGCAGTCACCTGTTGGCACCGGAACCAAGGTCAAGGGAGAGGAGGTCCACCAAGGTAGGCCCCTCAGCAGTCTAGAAGTGGAGTAAAGACCACAAGAATGTCAGAAATTGCTGGAGGAAGGAAATGGCCAACCCCTGCTGCAGGAAGCCCACCAGTAGGGGTAAAAACAAGTGGGCTGGTCACACAGAGTAGAGTAATGGCAGGCTGGTGGGGAAAATTCCTGTCACTGCAGTTAGGATAGGAGGAGTCTCGGTTGCATCTCTTCTGGATTCTGGTAGTGAGGTGTCTCTCGTCTCAGAGACAGTTTGTCGTAGAGATTTCGAATCTAGGGGAGTTGGATTACATTCCTTAGGGGGTCTTGTGTTGAAAGCAGCTAATGGTGGATCAATACCGTACCTGGGCTACATGTTGGTGGGTGTTGAGATTCTTGGACATAAAATAGAACAGGACGGGGTTCTAGTGAGGAAGGGGGAGCAGAGAGCTGCTAGTAAGGCCCCAGGGATGAATGCACTTAGCCAATGTTGAGAAGTTCTAGTGAAGGATTTTGGCCCCAATATGTTAACTGTAGAATTATAAAAGGAGACAGAGTTTTTCTAAGTGTCTCCAAGAGATTGAGAGTATCCACCGATGGCACAGAAAGACAAATTGGGGTTTGCCTCCTCTACTAGATGGAAACCAACAAGGATCCCCGCAAACTGTCGCCAGGCAGTCAGTATTTACATCCGAAGCTTACGGAAATGTCCCAAACTTGAAGTCTTGATTGAGCTAATGCAGGCAGGGGAAGGGTGGCTGCCTCACAACATCCTTCTTATCCCTTCATACACTACCATTAGGTATGGTAAGGGGGTTGCCACTGTGGCCAATGTGGGTAATTTCTGCACATGGCTAAAGTGAAGCTGGCATGTTGGAGTGGCTTGTGGGGCCGATCTGTGTCCACAACAAGAAACAGCTGAGGTGAGTTCAAACAGTATTGAATGGGGGACAGAATGCCCAGCTGATGGGCAGATGCCAGAAGATCTAAGGCAAATATGGCTGAAGACTGACCAGGAACAAATGGTTAGGGACCATATCAACCAGCTGTTGGAGCAGGGGGTCATACAGAAAAGTACTATACTTGTCCATACGCTGCCCCAATTGTTCTGGTCAAGAAACGAGATATGTCACTGCGTTTGTAGGGGACTATAGGAAACTGAACAAAGCCACGCGAAAGAATGCCTTTCCACTCCCAAGGATTTATGAGTCTCTTGGTGCATTGGCAGGAGTAAAGTGGTTTTCAACATTTAATCTAGTGTAAACGCATGCCAATGGGATTATGTAATGCTCCCGGAACATTTCAGACTCATGGAGAGCATCTTTGGCAGCGAGATATTTTCAACCCTGTTAGTGTACCTGGATGACCTCATGATATTCTCAAAGACACTTGATGAGCACATAGAAAGGCTGGAACTGGTGCTCTCTAGGCTAAAGGGACATAACTTGAAACTGAAACCATCCAAATGCAACCTATTTCAGAGGAAGATTTCCTATCTTGGATATGTAGTGTCACAGAAGGGAATCGAGATGGACCCTGGTTAGATTGAGGCTGTTAGGCAATGGCAGGTTCCCACCACCATTAGGGAGTCATGTTCCTTCCTTGGGTTTGCCTCTTTTTACCAATTTTGTGTGCCTGGATTTGCAAACTTAGCCACCCAATTAACAGCCCTAACTTCAGGTGCCACAGGACTTGTCAGAGTGAGGTAAGCAGATGTAATTTTCTTAATTTCTTTTTGCTGTTACATGCACACAATCATTCACACAGAATGTGCATAAAAATATAATAATCATTATAAGGTCATAAACATAAAGGGTTTAAACACTTATTATGTGTGTGGGAGCTAGCACAGAGTGAGGGAAGAAGGGGCAGTGACAAGATTGCCAAATGGCAATGCAATATTTTGTTCTTTTATTTATTATTATTATTTTGATTTATTCCTCACATTTACTGGTACAGTATATATTTTATGTACAAAGAATAGCTTCTTCCACATGCAAACCATCCTCTGAGTGATGTGACACAGTTCAACTGGCAGTCACCGAAGACATCCAGAACATCCCACACATCCCACATGGGTTGCATGATACGCCATTCCAAGATTGTATCATCATATCTGGGAATATTGCAAAATTAAAGCATATAATTTTTTCATAGCAGTGACAATGCAGGAAAAGCATTCGGGTAGTGACCATCGTAAAAGTGATCTTTAGCCATCGCATTGTGGTAAATGATGTTAATTTTTAACATCGCAAAACTGATCGAGCGTATATAGACCCATCGGATAACAGTCAATGCCTAAAAATAAAAGAAAGGATAAAATATTATACTACCATGTGACAAAGCACAGGACACTAGACAGAACAGCTGAGAACCCCCACTCTTCTCCCACCTCCCTTGCTGCTGTGTGTGATCCCATGCACTTAAAAAAAATTATTCCCTTTATGTTTTGACCTTATAATATTTTTTTTTATTCTGATATATATATATATATATATAGATATGAATGATATATAGATAGATAGATAGATATATGAATGAATATAGATAGATAGATAGATAGATAGATAGATAGATAGATAGATAGATAGATGAATAGATAGATAGATAGATACGATAGATAGATAGAGATGGATGATGGATGGATGAATATATATAGATATATATATATATATATATAGATATATATATATATATATATATATATATATATATATATATATATATATATATATATATATATATATATATATATATAAATTAAGTACGTATGTTGATAAATAACTGCTCTGGGTGATAACTCTTGCTCTTCCCGGTCTCAGGGACTGAACCTATTTTCCCCCAGAAGTTATTAATATCAATATATGATCAATTACCTTACTATGGCATTTCAAAGTTGCTAATCCCATTGTATAATGGTCATCACTTGTATTTTGAGGAGTTAATTAACCTCAAGTACAGGAGGTCCCTGACTACTGAGCATCCCAATTAGGAACGCCCGCTGGTACGAACGGGGTTAAACTTGAAATTTACATTATTTTATTTACTCAACTTATTTTTTACTTTCCTTTACAGAACTGTAATTTCTCATTCTATTTCTACTTTTGTCTTAAATTATGTGATTTAGAAATATATTAGGACTTAAGTTATGATATAAAGGGACTTTAAACATTGTTCTGTAAGTACGGTATACACTTGGCATGTGTTCCGACTTACGTACAAATCTGACTTGAAGAACGTCCACAGGAATGGAACTCGTTCGTAACCCAGGGACCCCCTGTAATGTGATTGTGGTCAAATGAATGCAGTAAGAAAAAACATTCCTGTTGTGAATAATAACAAGTGACACACTGGATGGATAAAGCTGTACAACATTAATTTGCCCCCTGATGAAAATCCTTTCGTATCAAAATGTTTCTAAAATGTTTATATAAATAACTCAAACACAGTACCTTGATGATAAAACTTACATGCCATATATCTGTGGAGGTATTTCAAGGCGTGCTAGATGCGCATAAAGTGCTGGGTCATGGCGCTGCAGAAGGTGATCGTGGATACTTGTTAGTTTTTGAACTAACAGGTTTGTTGGGCCAACATCCTGAAATCATTGAGATCTTTTCTAAATTTCAGGTCATCCATTGTGTGAAAAATATTGAAAAATATAATTAATTCTAAGGAAAATGTGTCCAATGCAGCCTCGTGCAGATGTGACATGTATTTGTTATGATCAGATACAATATGAGGAAGAAAATACAGTTTTCAACTATGATGAATACAATAACTAAACAAATACTGCATAAGAGAGCAGACAATCTAAATACTGTACATGAGAATCAAAGAATAGAAGGAAAATACAGCACGGATTAATGTTCAGTTAAGTCATTAATATACAATATATCTAGAAGAGAGAAGTATGAATGGACACACACAGTGAGATAAGACATGTCCTGCAGGTGCTCCTGATTGGCAGCCAGGCCAAGTCTGTTTGCCACCCCCCCTCCTTACTGTTCTCCAATGTCACTTCCTTAGCTAATAAATTTAATGAACTGGCAACCACAGTTCAATCAGTCACTGCCAATGTCATTCACACGAATGTGGAGGGAACGTTGCCCTCTTCTGTCAAGATGACCTACACCCATCACGCCTGGATGGTTTAGTCCCAGCTGACGCGGAGGAATTATGGGTACGTGTTGTGCCAATTACCCACCCGCGCCACACTGCCTTTATCATATACTGTGTGGCATACCACCTGCCTTGCTCACCCACCAGATATACTCTTATCAATCACCTCATTACCTCCTCAAAGTTAGGTACCTATGTGTCAAGCTAGTACTATACAGGGATTATAATGAAATTGTCACCACCAATATCCAGGACCAACTGCTACTAATACAAGCTGTAAACTTCCCTACACGGTCAAAATACCCTTGACCTAATCTCAACTGACTTAGCGGACCAGTACCAACCACCTCGACCAACGTTTCAAATCGGGTGTAGCACACATTTATCAGTGTTCTGGTCTCAAGCTCCCACTACCAGCCAAGTGCAGTGACCCTACATCAAAACCTGCTGGTTGATTACTGACTCTCTGGGCAGTGGATAGTTCACCACCTCTGGACTGAAGTACTTAGTGTGGATGATGTGGACACCAAATGGATAAATTATACCAACACCACCACGGAAGCTCACTACCACTTCTTCCCCGAGAAGTCCATCAGATCACACCCAGCTGACTTGCCCTGGATCACACCTCAAATCAAAAGACTTATGCAACAGAGACAGAGCGCCTTTTATCTCAAAGATGGCATCCGCTACAGGTCCCTTCACAACCAAGTCATCCATGTAATACGCACTGCAAAGAAATCCCTCTACCCAACCAAGTTGCAACACCCGAAGCAGACCAACATCACTCACTGGTATGATAAGCTTAAAGAACGCTGTGGACTAAATAATAAGACACCCCCTCCCCTTCCTTAATTATCTCGCCAATGGTGACGCAGCTGAGCAATCAAGTAATCATTTCGCTACTATATGCCAGACGCTCCCCCGGCTTGACACAACCAGTCTCCCTGCTTACCTACCAGCCCCCTTTCCCACTGACTTAGTGGAAGAATTTGAAGTAGTAAAATGTCTGGACAAAGTGAAGCGCTCCACCATCCCCATTGACTTACCAATGAAACTCTACAAGAAGTTCTCCCCTGAACTAGCTAAACCCCCTCTGCTCCATCATCAATGCTTCCCTCATCCAAGCAAGATGTCCAGCTGACTGGAAGACCTCACATGTGTCACCAGTGCCCAAGTCAACGAGCCCACAGTCCTTAAATGAGCTACGACCCATTGCCATCACCCCAATACCCAGCTTAATCTGCGAATGTTTTGGGTTTGACTGGGTTTATGCTGATATTGCAGGCACCACAGATCCTCAGCAATTTAGCAATATGAAAACTTCCTCCACCACTCACTGTCTTGTCAGCTTTCTCGACTACATATACTGCCATCTGGAAATACGAAAGATTTTTGTGGCTGTCGTCTTCATTGATTTCACCACAGCATTTGACCTAGTCGACCACAATTTAATCATCAACAAAGCTATCGACCTTGGGTTTCGAAAAAGTCTTATACCATGGCTTACAGACTTCCCTTAGTGACCGACGCCAAGCCATACACTTCCGAGGGGCTGTCTCTACTTTTCAGTCACTCACCTGTGGTGTCCACCAAGATGGGACCACTCTGCTTCCTTAAGCTTATCAATGATGCCCAAAGAGAAACCTCTGCTCGCTGGAAATATGTCGACGATTCCATCATTGGGATCAGTGTCAACATCTTGGCTCCCGACTACACCGCCCACCAGGATTTATTGAACAGTCTCCAAAATTGGGCCACCAACAACCATGTGACCATCAACCATACCAAGATCATGGTTATGCACATCAACCTCTCCTCCGACCTTGTCTCACCTCCCTCCATTACTTTGGGCCCCAACACATTCCAGGTTGTAGACTCCACCAAGCTCCTTGGCGTAACTATAGATAAACTAAATTGGAAAACACACGTCAGTACAGTTGCCTAATCCTCCAGTTTTCGTCTCCACCTCCTCTGCCGACTTAAGTCCCTCGGAGTTCCTGTGCCCGAGCTCCTCAGTATTTACTCAACATTCATACTTCCCAAGCTCACCTATGCCTCCCCTGCCTGATCCTCCTCCCTAAATGCCACACAATGGAAATACTGTACCTAGAAAAAGTGCAAAAGAGGGCATGCAAGATTATTCTTTCCCCCTCCTACTCCATATATCAAGAAGTGCTCAACAAACTGACCCTCTCGGTTCTCTCTGATCATCACCATGACCTCAATTGCAAATTTGGTGAGAAGCTTCTGCACCATCTTCAACACCGGCTCCGAGTTCTACCCGAGATCCCTCGTTCGCGAATTGCCGTTTGACACCACAACCGCATCCAGCCCATACGAGCAGGTACTGATCATTACAAGAACAGCCTAGTCTCAACCATTGTAAAAATTATCAACAACTTATAATCAACCAGTGTATTCACTCCCAGTCAATCTTAACTTTTTGCACTGTCACGGTGTTGAAATGCCCTATAGTATAACCTTCTCCACACTTAGTTATTATATATCATATTTGTATCATCTATGTTACTTTTATATTATTAAATTTTGTCAATCAAGTGACCCATTCCCCAATTATGTAACTGTATATTTTCAGCCTTCCGGCTGCCATGCTCTCACAATAAACCATTAATTATTATTATTATTATTATTATTATTATTACACACACACAAGCATAAAATTACATCAAGACTTACAATCCTGTTACGGACTCCACAGTGCCTCTACAATGTTTGGACAGTGGACTGTTCAGAGATGAGGACACTGACTAAACCAAGAGAATAATATTTAAAGCTACAGTAGTAGCACAGGTTAACCATCCACCCAATGAAAAATATCTATAAAAGAAAAGTTACTTCTGATGTTTGAAAAAAAAAAAAAAAAAAATGGATGGAGGAATAGCACTTTTCCTATTTAAGTTTTTTCTAAAAATAATGTAAAGAAAGATGCCACTGATGTTGCCTGCAATGATGTCATTTTGTTTACACGAGCATCAAAATGCATCCTTGTAGATTTAAATTTTGATAAACAATATTAATAATGCTATACAGGCATCCCTTGATATATGACCTATCAACTTACGATTCTTCAGTTTCATAATGTCAATGTTTTCGCTAAACAATTAGACTCAGTTTAACGATCAATGTGTCAGGAATTCAAAAGAAAAATCACTCCCTGGCAGCTCCGAGTGTATCTTTCTCTTCACATGTCATCCCAAAAAGGTCGCCATGCACAAAAACACATTCTGCACAAGGAAGGACTTCCTGAGCACTACTGCACTTTAAAACATTAATATCATACAGTTTATACCTCCTCACATTTTTTCAAATAAAAATACAGTATTTATTCTTAAAAAAAATTAACATTCTATACTACAGGTACCAGTAAATATTCACAATTACCAATACTGTACCGTATAAAACAATGTTCCACAATATGGGTGTTTAGCCGAGAGACACATTAAATCTCTTACTTCCTAACAACAAAGCAGGTTCAATAAATCCTAATTATCTGAAAATGTAAACCAGTAGGTATTGATATTTTTTTTTTTTTTAAGTAAGAATAAGGTGGGAGACAATCTTGCTGTAATGATGTGTACGGGAACAAGACATCTGTTTGGCATGTGTTGTGTTCCCGGGTTTTGTAACTTTTGTTGGGTTACAGCTTGTTGGTAGAGATGCTAAATAATTCTCATGAAGCTTTCTTAGTAATTTTCTTAATTTCTTTTTGTAACTGTTTATTAAAAATCTAAACATTTCAAGTCATATTGTCAAATTCTTACACATTTTTCATAGGAAACAAAGGTGAACAAAAATTATGTTAAGAAAATACGAATTAATGCTACCAGGCAATAACAAAACAGCTGGTACAGATGCAGCTATGAGCAGTGTTGTCATTCTCAGCCTGTTCCTGTCTCTCCCCCTCAACATTCAGGCTCATGCACCAATTGTTCTCATCCTTTCTCTCCACATGTCCAAACCACCTCTTAGAGAAAGCCTAAGCTCCCCTTAAGTGTACAGTCGATAAATTTGCATATCTATTTTTTAAATTTATTACCAGTGTCTTTGATAAACCCCCGAAGAGCCTTCTGGTAAAGAGAAGGAAGCAGTAAACACTGTCGAAGATCCGATGCTTACCTCCTCTCCCAGAGTCCTCCCCTGGCAGAGGCACAGACAGTCACAGATGCCCCAAAAGTTAAAAAATTCAAGACAGGCAGAAATAGATATAGAAGCAGGAAGAGACAGACCAGACACAGAGATAGACAGAAATAGAGAGAGAAAGAGATATTAGAAAAAGAAAGCAACTTCAGTCATAATTGGCAATGGAAGGAAATACTGTGGTAAATGCTATAGAACTATCACATACTATAACAACACCGACTCAATATACAACTGATGTATATTTAGTCATATAGATCGAGAACAAAATTTGATACACACTCGACAGAACAGTGTGTATATCTTCTTGTCCTTATGACTAACAAATTCCAATCATACACCAACCTGTGGTCGAGCAAATGGCTGAGCATTTAATAAAGTAGAGCGAGGATCTGGATGACTTGATTGTTCTAAGACAACATACCATGGTTCCAGTCCTTTCATAACACCCTCAAATAGGGAACTGTAACAGAAAAAATATCATGTTAAAATACTGATGAGTAGTATATCTAAACATAGTGTTTAATTCTCTTACGGTCAGTTTATAATACTAAACAGGTTGTTGACAGTGTGTACCTCCTTTCAACAGCTGATACATTGCAGCCAGACACCTTAAATTTTTTAAATCTTTCAAATAAAACTAAAAACATATATTTAGTTCTTAACAACACACACACATATATACATACATGCAAACTTGAAAGGATGGACAGATGTTGGACTTCAAAATAAGTTAGTAGAGATAAGAAAATGAGAGTGAGCTACACTCTACTAGAGGCATAGTTCATATTTCTGTGATGCACCCGAATTATAATGAGTTTGTGAAGACAATGATCCCTCGGTTAACGAACGCCTCTGTTAATGAAATTTTGGTTAACAAATTACCTTCCATAAGAATATTCAATTCGGTTAACGAAAAAAATTCGGTTTCCCAACATGTTTTCGCCCGCTTTCGTCTGCTCACCAACTGTAGTATTAGTTCGCCAATACAGTAATCGGTTTTAGGGCTTAAATTCGTTACCATTTGAGTAAATATCAAGAAGGTTGTACTATTTAATAATTTTCCAAGTCTTGTATTAAAATTTTAACAATTATTTAACATAATTGAAGTTGGCCAGGAACTAGTTTTAGCACACCAAACAGCTAATTCAACACAATTGCTTGGCGGCCAGTTTGTGTCTCTGTTCAGTGGATGGGGAACATCTGTTTGACTCTCTGAATACACTATTTTTTCTGTTTTACAGTGAAATTATTGGTAATTTTGAAATTTATTTTACATATTGATAATATATAGCACAGTGCAGTGTTAATTTAAAGAAAATATTCTTTATTTACAGCAATAAAACTTAAAATTTTTGTGTTGAAATTGAATCCAAAGTATGGCTCCAAAGAAACGAAAGTTTCAATCCAGGTAAAACAGGAATTAATAAAGAAACATGAACAAGGCATTAGAACAAATGCTTAGTAAAGACTATGGCATGTCGGCATCAACTGTAATGACAATTCTTTCACAGAAAGACAAGTTCATGGAAGTGAAAGTGAGAGACAACCACCAGTGTTTTTAAAGGTAAGATATTGATAACAGAAACAGGGAGGTTACTTTCATTTGGATGAGGAAAACAATGAAAGGTGATTCAGTTTCTACTGAATTTATTTTGTGAAAGAGCCAGGAAATTCTATTTAACATTGAAAGGAAGATCAACTCCGGTTCTTCTGGCACAGAGTTCCTAAGATTTTCAGGCAAGCAAGGGCTGGTTTGAAAAATTTTAAAAAAAGAAGTGACATTTTCAGTGTTACAGGGCATAGTGAGGCTGCCAGTGCAGATAAAGAAGGAAAGTTTGTAGTGGAGTTTAAGAAACTAGTGGATGAAGAAAATTATCTTCCCAGCAAGTGCTCAATGTGATGAAACTGGGCTGTTCTGGGAAAAATGCCCAAAAGGACATTCATCACCAGAGATGAAGCCTCTTACTCCGGAGCATAAAACCCATGAAAGACCGGCTCACTCTATTGCTTGGTGCCAATGCTTCAGATTTCACTTATGCTTGTCTACCACTTGAGAACCCCAGGGTGTTAAAGCAACAAAAGGTGGTAAGAGGACAGCTTGGAGTTTATTGGAAGTCCAACCGTGAAGGCATGGGTGACAAGACAGCTCTTAATGAATGGGGCTGTTGAAGGTTTTGCCCTTCTGTGAAGAGCTACTCTAACCACCAATAAACTCCCCTTTTTAAAGTCTCTTATCCTTATGGATAATGCCCTGGTCATGACCCCTGAACGTGCCAGCACTTTGAGGCTCAATTTGACTTTGTCAAAGTGTTGTTTTTGCTCCCAACACTACATCAATCATGCAGCCAATTGACCAGAATGTGATCAACAACTTCAAGAGGTTGTACATGAAGAAAATGTTCAGGAGGTGTTATCAGGCAACTTCCACTGATCCTGAACTAACACTGGCACAGTTATAGAAGACACAATTTAACATCCTGGAGGCTGTAAAATTGATTGTGTCCTCATGGCGAGAAGTTCTGACAGATCCCCTACCCTGCATGGAAAGCACTGTATTATCAGTAGTACATGATTTTGAGGGATTTGAGGAAGAAGCAGAGTTGACTAGAGATTGTGTCCATTGGTCAGTCAATGGGCCTCAAAGTGGGAGGAGGATGATGTGTGCTTGTGATGTCTCATGAAAGCAGGAACTTACTCCTGATGACTTTGCAGCAACTGGATGAGATGTTAGAAGCTGACAGTGGTGAGGAGGAAAGGGTAGGTGATGACCATATGTCTACTTCAGATTTGAAAGATGTTGTTCACTACTGATAAGTTCAGTGAACTGGCTTCAAGGCACCCAGATGTGAAACAACAGAACCTATTTCGTGTACGTTGAGGACAGAGTGCTTCCTTCTTCAGTGCAACTGCTAATGATGAGGAGGAGAAATGCCCAACAAAACAAAAATTGACAGTTTCTTCACTAAAAAGCATCGGGAAAGATGCTACCCTCAGACTTCCACTCCAAGAGGATGTTCCCGTTGGAGAATCTGGTCAACAGAGGTTCCTGATGATTTTCTTTGGGGTGAAGGTGGACTTTACCTCTCAAGAAGTAGTGAATTGCTTTCTCTCACCTCCCACTTCCTTCTCTTCTCCCTTCCTCTCTCCACCTCCCACTTCAAATTCACATCAGCATCATCAACTTCAGGAGCCTTCTACATAATATCTCAAAGTAAGTGTACTTTACTGCATTATTTACTTTATGTAATTTCGGTGAGTTGGAACCAATTACCTAAAAACCCATTGAAACAATGGTTTCAAGGAATTTTTCGGTTAATCTAACAACCTTCTGAACTAATTGTGTTCAAGTAACTGAGGGACCACTGTATTCAAAAAGCCCCACAAGTAGTACAGGTGAGCTTCTAAGATATGAGCATGCAATAAATAGTGTGTATAGAAGAATGATAATGTTGATATATTGAATAAGAGGTGTGACTAAGGGAGGTTGGGCTGAGTAATAACATGTTAACTGCATAGAACTTTGATGGTACAGTACTTATGATACACAGTATTTACTCACAAAGCATCATATTCCAGATAAGCCTCATCCATCAGTTCCTGAAGAACATTTCTGTAACAAATATATTAACAATCCAGAGATTACACTTACAAATAATACAAATCTTAACTGATTTACAAAGACACACAATTAGATTCCTATAATCATAAGAGCTTAACCTCACTGCAACATATTACATTGTACAGTAGAATCCCAGTTTCTGGCATTCATGCAACCGCCAGATTCAATTAACTGCAACAAATGTTAGGTGTGTAATAATAATAAAATAAAAATTCTTCCAAATGAGCTGGAATCTTTTAAGTTTGAATATCACATACATGTAATGGGAATGAGCTGCCGTGATGAAAAGTAACAATGATAAAAAAAATTGATACTAGTCAAGGAGTTCTATGTACAAAAAATAGCTCCTTCCACACTCAAACCATCCTGGGCAATATGACACAGTTCAGGCAGTAGCCACCCAGCTGACTAACAGACGGTGGCTGCCGCACTGGCTGTGTGTATGCTATGACGCCATATCGGAGGGAGCGCTGCCACGAAAGTTATAGCCCAGTAACCCAACACCTCTACATATTCACTTCCCCACATATACACACCCATGCTTTTTATTTTCACATTGTATAGTTTCATATATATATATATTTTTTTTTTTTTTCTAAGTCACATCTTTTTATATAGGGCAGCATAAAATGTTAAAGAAGTCCATTTTTCTGACACAAATTTGCAAGGTCAGCCTGTAGTACTGTGCATTGTAGGATTTATTATGAACCCCTAAGAGTGAGATCTTCAACTAACCTAGGGCTCTTTCATCTGGCACCTCTCAATCCCCGAGGTGCCAGATAACCGGATACTACTGTACAAACATAAGTGCTATTTTCATATAGTTTTAATTCAAGATGATGAACACTTCAAACTTAGACCAAGTATAAATAAAATAAATCATTTAATCCATAGACAAACTTGAATATAGTACTGTAGTTACCTAAATATCATAAACATGCATGGGTTGTTTACATAATATACAGTATTTTTGTATTACATAAAGCTCCCCTAAAATAAAAAAACCAATTGCTGTAAATCATAACCCACCATTAAAAGGTTTACTCTTGATTTTAGTAGTAACATGATTTTTATTAATACAAAGTCATATTACTGCAAATAATAATGATTAAAACTATTCTAATAAAATTTTAGATAATGGTACTGTATAGTACTGTACATTATACATCATATCAATTAACAATAGTTCATAACTATTTATTTCTCTTAAAAATAAAAACAAAGAAAATTTTTTGGTGGTTAACATAAATAATACTGTAGTTTGAAAATGCCTAAATAAAACAATGACAGAGTGCAGTACAAGCATGGGAATCCACCTCTCGTGTTGAGGCAGACCCTTCACATCGGTACAGTAATGAGAAGACTCGATGTAAAGAAATTTAAGGGCCAATAGTGCCACCAGATGAAACAAAATTTTTGACAAGTGGGACAATACATCAAGTGACCAAAGAATGCAACAAGGTGTAGTAATGAGCAGGGTACTACAGCTGATACCCGGTCAAACTGCATGATGGGAAAGCAGGAAAAACAGCAACCGGGGAAGCAGAGGCCACACACAGTCTTTTGCATTTTCAAGTTCCACAATCAATTGGATGCCATTGAGCACAGTATGAGGGTTAACTCCAACATAATTTATGATGTGTCTACCAGCTACCTAGAATATAGTTCTAATTTTTACAATCATATCTAAATAAGTATGTATAACAAAGTACAGTTAAACCTCTATAATTTGTATCACTCTTCAATAAGGAAATATCCGTAATTGTGAATGTTTTGTTGCTATGAAATATATATTAAAAATTTTAAAACACGAAAGAGTATTTGATAAAAATTCTCAAAATATGAGACATTTTGAAATACGTGGTAATAGTATTACAATAATACTGCACCAGATACAGTATAGTCTCGACACACGATTTCTGCTTTACGATTTGGTCATTTACGCCGCACCTGCCAGGACAGAAAATTTTTATTTAAGCGGTATTTCCATCATTTACGCAGGAAAGCGCGGCGCTGGCAGGGTGTGCACAAGGTCGGCCAGTCAACAAAACATTACCTCAGTTCTTCACCCACCACAGCCAGCCTAAGTCAATAATGATAGTGATAGTGAGGATAAGGGACTTTGAGGGTTTTGACAAAGAGGCCCTGCAGTTTCTGTGGTGATAGTGATACAGGTGAGGGCCAATAATCTGCCCCCTCTGCCTCAGAACCAAAACCCCATCCCTGTGTGTACCCAGCCATCTCTACTAATGTAAATGGTTAAAAAACCTAATATTATTGATATTTCTCTTAAATATTCATTGTGTGTGATGCCATCATAAAAATTAAGATGTTAATTTTACTACAACGCATTTATTGTGTCGGAAAGTGTAGTTTTGGGGTCGCCCAGTCTCTATTTCCAAATAAATCCCATATGTTCTGTTATTTCGTTTCTGGCCCGGTTTACGCAGACCTCCACAGGTTCAATTAAACGTGTAATTGAGACTAATATATATATATATATATATGCAGTAAATCACTGTGGTGTGCGTGATCCTAGGTATATGCTGATAACCAGGAAAGAAAGAAAACACGGGTTCCCAAGCGCTTGTAATTCACATCTTCAGGGTGAGTACAGACTAGAGAGTAATACAAATCAAGGTGTATATATACAGAGGGG
This sequence comes from Homarus americanus, assembly GCF_018991925.1. Lineage (NCBI taxonomy): Eukaryota > Metazoa > Arthropoda > Malacostraca > Decapoda > Nephropidae > Homarus > Homarus americanus. Next base: position 3,079,188 of record NW_024736148.1, read on the forward strand.
TGAGACCAGGTCACAATGGTCAGGTATTAGGTAATGACCCTACTAATCTTTAAATAGCACACAACGGTTGGTGGTCAGGTCAGATGGTCAAGTGACCCGGCCTTCTCACCTGATCACAAATCTTCTTAATTACAAAATTGTCCAGCTTGTACATGCCGTTACTCAAATTCATGTTGAATGCTTCGGTATGTTTAATAAGACTAGATTCTATGATGTTCCTACTGTCAATTGACTTACATGGGTAATATTGAGGAGGCATTATCCCATCAATGCAATGCTTGTTATCCCTCAAATGAACAAACAGAGCATTGGACCATCTGACCTGACCACCAACCGCTAGGTGCTATTTAAAGATTAGTAGGGTCATTACCTAATACCTGACCATTGTGGACCTGGTCTCACCCTCCTCTGTATATACACCTTGATTTGTATTACTCTCTCTAGTCTGTACTCACCCTGAAGATGTGAATTACAGAAAGCGCTTGGGAACTTCGTGTTTTCTTCTTTCCTTGTGGTTATCAGCATATATATATATATAATTTTTTTTTTTTTCACAATATTTGGTAAAATTTCAAATAATGGAAACATTTTCAAATTATGTACACGCATGACGGTTAACTCCATGGGTCAGTCGGGAGTGCATGTCTATGGTCTACTACACAAGGTTATTTCACTTGATTTTCCATCATTGCCCAGTGTTCGATCCATTATGTCTCATAACCCTAAATCTGGTATAATACTGTATTGTACTTAGAAACATTTAAATTTTGTTTGGAGCCAATAACAGAAAAGTAATGTTGTTTTGTTTTTTTTCCCCAGGAGAAAGTGTCCCTCATAATCGTAAGGCTAGAGCCTCTATTATTTCAAATTATGGGGTTTTATTGTACAGTACTGTATTTTTAATAAAAAAAACTTCAACATTAGAGCATAGTGTGGTAAAATTAAGAACAAATGGGGAAATAGCCAACTGGTGTAATTTTCACAAATTCAAAATTTCAACATTATTAATATGAAACATGAAAACGTGATTAATTTGTAAGATATCCCTGACAACAGTTTTTTTAAAGAAACACTATGAAAACAGAAGTATCAGCTTGCCTGATGGAAGTTTTTCCTTTGTTTGCTCTTATTGCCCGACTCACTTTTCAATGAATCAAAACCCACTTAATGCTCAGTCAAATATTATCTTGATAAAACCTTATTTCTATTCTTTAGCATCACTGTAATGACTCTCTCCCTTTATTGGATAGGATACTCTCTTGCAGTGGGTACATTCGATTCCTTTACATTCTACAATATTTCTGTCATAAAGAAAATGGAAAAACTAGTTTCTTGTGTCCTACCTAAACCAATTTGTAGCAAATTACTGACTCTCCAGATACAGTAATGGAATAAGGAGAAGTCCAGTAACTGCACAGCTCAGGAACATTATGTTCAAATCAATCTCTAAACTGTATACACAAGTTCAATACAAGAATAGAGCCATTTACTTTACTTAGAGTGTAATGCAAGACACGCTCACAATCATAAGATGTGAGTAAATAGGATTGAATACTGTAAGTATAACTCCCTCTCTAAAAGCGTGATCTAAAAACATGTGTAAGCTACTAAGATCCCCTTCACAGGACATCTTGAAGACTCCCAAGATGAACTAAATTACCAGCAAAGCTAGAATTTGCATATGATGAGGTGGCTTGACATACTAGCAAGTGTTCAAATGACATGCAAATACATACTGTATAAATAAATACAAACATGTTACAGAGCCCTCTATACACAGTTCCAAACCTAGTGTCAAAAAAAATAATGTTAAAAACAGAGACGAAGTGAAATACAGGCATCCCCTCGATTCACGGAACCCGGGTTGCAGAATTTCGTTCTACAATTTGTAAATTATGACCAATAATTTCGCGACGCCCGTAAATCCGCCCTTACAGAAATTGGGGTAAATTAAAAAAATATATAAAAAAATCACTATACTGTATAAAATTCAAATTTTTGGTTAAAAATTATAATTTGTTTGGTATTGAATTTCTGGCGTTTACTACCGCCAAGCGTGCATCATACTGAAATCACTTCATTGTTTACATCCAGTGTGCGCTCATGTTTCTCCCCCAGCAGTTGGATTTAATCTTTACAAGCATACAGTAAGTACAGTACAGTGCATTACCCTTATTCAAGATGACTGAAAGAGGCCATCAAGTGGAAGTGACCACAGTACAATAATAAAAAAACGCAAAAGGTGAGTACAGTACAACATTTTTATTTATTCCCAACTGTATTTCTTCATATTACATGTATATCATAAATTATTTAATAATACTGTATTGTAAGTTTTATAAATGTTTATTTTCATTCATGTGATTGAATTACTTTTTGGGGCTGAAAAAATTCCCTAGAACGATCTCCAGTTTTATAATTGAAGTCGATGGGAAAATAGGTTTCACTGCTACGGAATTTCGCGATACGGCCAATTTTCCAGGGACGCAACCCTTCCGAAAAGTGGGGGATGCCTGTAGGTGTAGGGGAATGTGAAGTAGCTGAACAATAACGCCAAGGAAAGTACTGTAAATGTAGTCAAGTACAGTACAGTATTTGCAAATCATCTTTGAAGAACAAGATTTTTCTTCATTTGACCATAATAATCCCAATTATTGATGCCTTCTTGCAGATACATGAACAGTGGGCTGGAATTTGACAAATTTTGCCTGAAGACAACATACCACCTGCACAATGATGGTTCATTCTAAAATTACAATTCATTCTGAATTACAATTAATTAAAAACCACACATAAAAATGCTGATACTCTTATAAAGCTTCTGCATTTTAAATAAACAAGCTAAAAAGGAACTACAAGCATACTGTACATATCAGGCAAGGGCAAACAGCGCCTGAACCATGTCTTGTGCAGCCATGAGATGATTGAGAAATTCTATTTAATGTGGCCTGCAGTTCAGGTAGATGCAGCCAGCTTATGGTGGGTAAAGCAGTATTTATTAAAAGAATAATCTTCGCACACAATTCACAACTCATTTTATCACCTAAGAATCAGTAACTACAAAAACATAATAGTAAAATAAGTATAGTCAACAATATCAACATTTTAACTGTGTGAGCTTACAGGCCAAATTCAACGCTGTTTGATGGCTTAGCTACTATGTGAAGTATCACTTGGGAAATCAACGGATGGTTAAGTCCAAGTGGGCTCTAAGTAGTGGTTACACGGGTCAAAGGTCTCTTCCATGTTGACAGACTCTCTCCATAGTACCTCATCCTTCTGCCTAGTGTTTATTCTTCACTGATTAAACGCTGCCTATAAGTTGTTTCATTATAGTTCCTCATGCTAAGATTAACATTGACATTATTCAGGTGCAGGTGTCTCATAAGTAAGAAAAAATGCTGTAACTGTAGGAAAATAATATAACAAAAATAACATGACAGACTCATCTTCCCTAATAGCCAAGAAACATAAAATTTCACTTAAAATTTTAATTTTGACAGATTTGTTTCATAAATAGTAAAGACTGATTGTAAACTGAAAATATCGTAAGGTGGATGTGACTAAAACTGTTTCACCTCTCTGTGCTAATACAATATTAACATTACTTTTGGGTTTGGTGGGATATAAATGGTGGATTGGCCTGCAGAAAATACCTAAATCGTAAGCGCCCATGACTGAGGAAAGGTTGCCCATGCCTGTTGTATATGAATATCAATTTTTACATACAGTATATATCGGCCTATAAGACGGAATTTGAACCATAAAAAAATCAGCCCAAAGTTAGGGTCGTCTTAAGCACCAGATATAAAATTCTTACCTCTAAATATTGCAGTTTAGCGGTTTAGCGGTCAAGAGTGGTGATGGAAACATGGTAAACCACTCACACGGTCCTACCACTAATTATTTTATACTGAAACTTACATTTGGGAAGCTGGATTAAAATGAAGATTACCGTATATTAAAATAATAATGTATTATAAACCTGTCTAACATACCGTAAAAAGAACAATATACCCTTAATAAACACAGCTGCTATCATCACCCCCCATTTGCCAGTGACAAGAAAGGAAAGTGACCTGACTGTGACCACCTGTGGCTATTTTAGCCGTCCTTGTGTTCGAAGTGGTCAGTAATGCATATCTGTATATTTACTGATCATAATACTTATCTCCTATAAATAATTAATTTAAAATTTATTTTTTACAAAAGAATATTCATAAATTATGCTAATCCTGAAACTACCGACAGTGGTAAATTTAGGATATAAATTAACAGAAGTCACTTCATGGATTCGAGTTTGGTCCTAATATAAATGTCTAGTCATCTCACCTACCAGGTATAATGGTAGCCTCTTTTTGCAGAACAAGTATATAATTAAAGAAAAATACTTGCAGTGTGTTTAATATATTACAGTATGTTATAAATAAATAAATAAACAATCGGTAAATCCATTTCAAGTAAATGAAACAATTGTATTCAACAACCACATTAGTTCCAGTCAAATAACTGACGCTATGAGTCACTAGTGTTTACACTACACCAACCGATAACGCTTGATGCCATTATGAAGTGAATTGGCCTTATTTTAAAAAACCAAGGATGTGTAAACAGCACTGGTCAATGGGATGGTTGGTAAAGGACTACTGGCAAGTAAGCTCCCAATGGTAAGTGTCATTTGGGGTACCGGGTCCATACAGCGAATAGGGCCCAAAAGCTACTTTTTAAATGGACATTTTTACGTTGTCTTATACACCCACTCAGCCTTAGAGAAGAGATATCTGATAAATCATGGGATGGCAGAGTGGCATGTTCTAATGAATACACTCTCCATAGTACAGTTGACAATCTCAATAAAATCCTTGGGTCCAGAGGAATTTCGGATTTGAGGGACCTAGGTTTTCAGAATGGTTAGTTTTTTTTTTTTTTTTTTTCAATGTAATTACCCACCGGCATAGATCACTGACCCACATCAGGGCCGGGGATATAATACAAATAATAATAATAATAATAATAATAATAATAATAATAATAATAATAATTATTCATAGGTCTAGGTAAGTGTTTTTCACTTTTGATCTTTTTTTCATTCTTGTATTTCTTTTTATTATTATTATATATTATTGCAGTACTGCATATTATTGTTATTTTATTAATTTTATTATTATATATTATTATTATTATTATTATTATTATTATTATTATTAATGTAATCATATTATTTTATTTTGGTGTATTTTTATTAAAATTTTACTACTCTGAATATTAATTATTATTATAATTATTATTACTATTACATTTTATTTGAACCCATGTGTGGGTCAATGATCTATACCAATTGAACAATCTATATATATATATATATATATATATATATATATATATATATATATATATATATATATATATATATATATATATATATATATATATATATATATATATATATATATAAAAAAAATCTATATATATATATATATATATATATATATATATATATATATATATATATATATATATATATATATATTGCTCTCACAAAAAAAATCCTTTCGTTTCAGAGCTTTTCGGTTTTCGGAATTTTGATAAAAGGTTGTTCATTCGTAGTCTTTGATTGCATTTTTGCCACAGTCAGCAGTATTTAACCTCTATTTTGGAGCTACTCTGAGCTTAAATAAAATCATGTTATTAACCAAATAAAATATTAAAAATGGCATCCCATAGCAAAGGGTCAATCCCCAAAACAGACATTTTACCAACCTGCCCATTAATGCTTCCTTGTGATAAATGTACAGTATATATCAGTACCACAAGAGCCCAGGCTCTCAAATGGTGCAGCCATGTTAATATTATAATTTTATTTCAACTCACTGTATCTGTGTTCTTCTGTCTAAATAAACTGTTTCGCATCAGCATATCAATGTAAATAAGGGCACACCTCTCCCCTACTCCCCCCAGGTTGTCGCACAAAAACGTAAAAGGATACTCAGTGGTTGCTTCAGCTACAGCACATGTAATATATCTGTTAGCTGAACTCTCCAATACCCCTGAAAATTGAATTGGCTCAGATTTTCTGTGAAAACTTTCTCCACGCTGGATCTGTGAATGAGTTTCTGAGGTTGAAAATCAGGCCCATTTTCTGAGGAAGGTCCAATTAAATTCTAAAATCTCGAATTTTTTTAGCAGGACCAGAGCAAATCCTGAATCTGAAAATTGGGAACATTTCTGAAAATTAATTTTCTGGGTCTGGGAGCAAATTCTGAGGCTGAAATAATGCGTCATTCTGGAAAATTCAAAAACTCTCTCAGTTTTTTCATAGGTCTCAAGACCAAATTATGGGGATGAAATAACATGTAATTATGGAAAATTCCAGAGAACCTTTTTACAGTACCGGAAAATTACAGGATGTGATTTTCGGGTTTGAGAATAATCTCATCGGAAATCTCTCATCCCCAGAAGAGCTTTGCACCAAATTATTATTTTGCTAATGAGAATATCACTACACCTCTAGGTGTCATGAAAGGTGTAGGACAGTGTACTCTGAACATACACTGCCACCTCGCTTAACACTGGTTTGTCCAACGCGATTCGCCGAACAACCGCTTTATAGAGCTAACACTGGGCTAAGATTTGCTGGTGCTGGTGCATATAAAAATAAGGATTAGTTATGAAACCAAAAGAACCTAAAAAAGAATAGCACAATGAATGTGCAAAGGAAGCACTGACACCAGATGACTAACAGACTTTACACATGAAATGACCACTGTGTCTGGCTATACTTGACATAAATTCTGGTGAGTTTCCTCTACACCACAGCTCAGTGTACAACCATGCTTCCTGTAACAACCCAATCACACAAATTGTTACAGCTTGCCGATAATACAGGTATTGAAATTAAATTCTATTTCTGAGTTTACCCAGTTTTACTTCTTAGCATAATATACTGCAACATGACTACTATATTGTGAAAATAGGCAGTATTCCTGTACACATATTTCATGCCTATGATGAACAAGGTAGGATGAGATGAAAAAAGAAACTAATAATTCCCTTGAGTAAAATGTAGGCTGAAAGGTACAAAAAAATCAGTTTAAAGTTCTTTGGTAAAAACAGGAGTGATATGAAGCAATTACTCACCCCTTACATGTACTGTATATGCACAAAAGAGACAAGAAAATAAGTATGCATAAACAGAAAGACATACAGTACACACTCATAACACATCTATACTCACTGGTAATACACAGGCAAATATACAAATCTATACACACATGGTCATAGGCACACACACATCCAACCTGAGGGGACTGCGGTGGTAGAAGCTGCACCATTCTTGCCTCACAAGCGAGATGTCACGGGTTCGATTCCCGGCCGGGTGGAAGGTTGTTTACTTACTTCTAGCCCCATTAGTCCCTGTTCACCTAGCAGAAAGTAGGTACCTGGTGTAAGTCGAAAGTTGCGACCAGATTTAGGGACAAGTTGTTGGAGCTCCAATAACTTGATGACATAAACCACTGACTCTTCAGGCTTCTACACTTAACTCATGAGACATAAAAAGCAAGCATGAACTAGCATAAGCCTCGTTGGGCACTGTAAACGCTTTGCGCCTACCTTATACAAGGATGTAGGGAGGCCCAATTAAAAATAATGAAAAAAATAAATAAAATAAAATAAAATTCAAACCCACATGGTTATAGGCACATATACAAGCTTAAGTATGCAAGCAGAAGCACTCACTCTCACTAATCATTTATTCCTCATTTTTCACTCTCACCCACACAGGAATAAAGCCAGCCGCCACCCCCTCAAGTTTGCAGATTTTATCATGTCCTCTAATATTCGTGAGATGACACCCTGGATGTACCCAAGAATGTCTGTGGTTAGCTTTATGTTGCCGCATTTTCATGCTGGAACAGGAGCCATTCGGTTTCTAGAGACAGCAATTTCTGTACTGTACCAGTAAATGTGTGTATGTGTAGACACACACATATATATACAATACAGGTAAAAACAATTGTCCGCAATAACATTTAGCGGATTAGGCGATCTGCAGCCATTTCGAGAACCCAACCCCCGAATTTGGGGCCCCCTACATTCTCTCAAGATTTTTTTACGAAGTTCCATCCTATCACTGTGTTTTTAACTAGAATAAAGTTGAAAAAAAGTACAGTAGAGTAATAATAATTCAACAGGAATATACTGTATAGTAAAATTAGCATAGTAACAACACACTTTAATTTCTAGAGTACTTACGGTGTTGGGTCCATCTCACGAGCATGCTGGTGAGCCTGGTGGTCGTGAGTGAAGCACAAAGATCAATGGCAAGTACCTCATGCATACCCTGTTCACAAAAAGTTCTATAAATCAAAACTTTTCACTAATTAACCTTAATTCAAAACAGTTTGATATTTCTAGTGCAGTACAGTTAAAAAATTATGTATAAATTAATTTAATCAATCACCATGTGTTAACTTTCTCACTTGTCTATATCCTATGTCTGGGTGTTGCTGCATAACAGAATAGTACAGTGACCATAAGATCTCTGATAAGTGGACTGGAAGAATTCAACCTCGAAATGTCCTTATCACATCTTGCCTGATGAGTTTCTTTAAATCGAGTCTTCAAAAATATTGATTCCAGGGACTCTGTAGGTAAAAGAAAGTGTTATAAGAACACTTTAGCAAGTAAAAGTAACTTTAGTACATCTAGTAATATGCACAGAAAAGTATTTACATACATGGTAAGTTCATTTGACTGGTTATGCCCTGGTGTTATATCATGCTGTCATGGGCTAGGTATGCCACTACTGGTCAATTAAATGCAAGACTGTTCAGACTATGAAATGTTCAACCTTACAGTGAACTATAAACATTAGTGTTTACCTTTTAATTTAATGTAACTTACCATACCTTCTGTAGGTATCCCCCACATCATGGAAACTCAGATTGCGAAATTCACCAATACGCATTTGTAAATTATGATCACTAAACTCGGAAACGGCCCTTAAATTTTACCTTCAGAAATGGGACTTTTCAACACAAAATGATATACTGTATACAAAAAATAAATAAATAAATTCACTGACTTTTTAATTTATTTGGTGTGGCTTTCTTGGTGTTTGGTACCATCAAGCATGGCTATGCAGCACACCCATGATGCTGGACTCAATTTGTTAATATCTCCCAGCCTGTCGCTTAATCTCTCAACCCCATCTTGGATTTAACACTTATTTACGTTTATTATTCAATGTATTACCCTTATACAAGGTGAGTGGAAAAAGGCCATCAAGTGCAAATGAAATCAATTGCTAAAACCGTAAATTAATTATATTGGATATAAAACAATGTTTTGGAGTTTGAAGTGGGAGAAAAATGTAGCCAGATTTAAAAACATTAGAAGCTTGATAAGTCTCACAATAACTTCCCTGCACCACCTCACCTCATGCAACATTCAACATCATTTGTGGCAAGTTAAATTCAAGTGTTTTGTGTATCATATAATAATCAATGTATCCGTACAGGTATGTTTAAAAATCTTTATTTTCAATCATAAGATGTGTGCTTGTATTACTCCATTTTGCCAAAAAGTTTCTTTAAATGCATCTCAATTACTGTATATAATGAAAGTCAATGAAAAAAAGGGTTCATTACGGTCAACTTTTCAAAGATGCATCCTTCTGTAACCTAAGGGATTACCTGTACATGAAAAGTATAGACATGTACATGATTTGATTTTATATCTAGCATCACAATATAGAACATTACTGTACCAGGTAAGTGAGGCCTTAGCTCAGTAGACATCATGATTCATGATAATTCAATGTTAGATCAAGATTGAATATGGAATGCCTGTCATCATCAGAGCAATGTGCAGAACTTAGGTAAAAATTATAGGGGCATTTGAGCAGCCACTAAACCAAACTTTAGAGTAAAACTAAAATCACTGAGCTTGTGCAACTAAACACCCATAAGTGATAGCTATGCTCTTTATACTGTACTATAGTGAAGCCAACACAACACAAAGAATAATGGAATAATTCACGTTTTTATGTGAACTTTTCGTCTTCAGTCTTAAGTTACTAGATATAAATTACTGGTAACATTTTTAATATTTAACAGTTTAGATTGACTGACTGGTTATGAAATTTAGACTCACAGCCAAGCACTAGAGGTATCGGTTCAGGATGTTTGCCTCTTAAAATATTCTATAACAATATCTCTGTTGGCGGTATCCCTCTTTGCCTGAACTCTCCAACAGTCGAAATTGAAATATCCTTGGAATTTTTCAGAAAATTTCTCTCAATTCTGAGTTTGGGAAAGATTTTCCAAGGTTGAAAATCGAGCATTTTCTGGAATACAGTATTCTGAAAAAATTCCAGAAATTCTCTCCATTTTCCTGGCCTAGGAAAATTCCAGGATGAAATAATGTGCAATTAATTCTGACTTGGGGGGGTTCGAGAGGAAATTCCAAGGATGAAACAATCGCATTTCAGAAAATTCCAAAACTTACGCCTAAAAATTCAGGGATGGGATTTTTTCTGGTTTCTTGATCGTCTCGTTACCAGAAAATCTCCGGGTATTATTATCGCTTTGGTCATCCATGAATTTTAGGTTTTAAGTTACCACCATCTGAGTTTAGGTTCGGGTTGAAATTATTGTTTTTCTGGTGGTTTTTAATTGTGTCTTGAATGGTTCTGACCTATTTCCAAATAGGTGGATAACCAAAATGATAATTTTACCATCTCTCATTACCTGAAGTGCTTTCCACCAATTATTTCCGACTAAGGATATTACTGCTTGTTATTATCTGTAGGATGGAGTTGGCTGAGTATTTTTCAGTGTATTTCATGGTTCACACAGCAGAAGCAGAATTATATGCATACATTTGGCCCTCATTTTATATAATTTTTTGTATATGGTCAAGTGATTATACTTAATTTCACGATACAGTACAGTATATAAATGTCCCTCAGGTTACCAACAATATTTACTCTCATTATAACGGAAACAAATATCAGTAAGTAGGAAAGGACAAATAATTCTGTGATATGCCAGTACAGATATATGGTAATTGCCAGTAAATATTAACATTTACAATTACAGGTAAAAAACAAAATAGCAATGTTCTATATCCAAATGCTTAAAAATTATTAAATTTAACTATCCTTAAACAGTTATCTTCATATACTGTAATGATACTGTAAGTAAAATATTTGCAATATCGGGTTTATTCTGGTGGTTCAAAACCTAGCCCCATACAGGTACAGGGGTTCTCGTTATCTGAGTATTCATTATTTGTGGATCCGCAGTTACAATCTCAAATAATTGTAGAACTACTGTACTGTATCGTAAATTCCTTGATCTTAAGAGGATTCGGATGAAATCCATCGGTTGTGAGCATAAGCATTTAAAATTCCGCCTGCCTCCCATTCTCTCAATATTCATCATTTTTTTGCCGTACCACACATTAACAGTTGCCCGCATCCCCAAGCCTTGTTTTGAAAGTGCTCAAGGTTTTCTGCTTTGTTGCATTTGGTGACATTGGTGGAATTTTTGTAGCCATGAGATCCAAAGCAAGGTCCTTCTGGTGTAAGGCCACCACGAAGAGATGATGATGAGATGGCAATAGACAATCCACCTAGTCCTCTCTCTTTCTTCCTCAGACTAATCTCTTTCTCTGACTAATCCTCCTCTTCCAACATCCACCTCCATCCATCCAATCAGCAACATTTCTACTTTTGAAGGAAGCAAATACAATTCACTGATAGTGTTCTACGATCTCCTTCGCTGCTAGCTTCTACCACTGGTAAGGAGAGGAGGGAGGCGGTGTGGTGGATATCTCACCTGTTCTCTGTCTCATTCCTTGAAATGATTGCCAAATGGCAAAGCAGTATTTTTCTTTTATCTTATATTTATTATTATTATTTTATTCATTCCTCACATTTACTTACTGTTTATGACACAGTTCATCCAGGCAGTCCAAGCTGACTCATGAGGCGTGTGTGGCTGCTGCCTGTATGAGAGCGTTGCATAGGGGCAGGGAGAGTGCGACTGTACAGTTACAGCTCACTGCCTCAATACATATGTTCACTTCCTACACCCACACACACCCATGCTCTTCATTTTTATTATTTTATAGTTTTATAGTACAGTATACTATGAAACTATAAAATAATACTGTACTATAAAACACTGTATTGTATACTGTACAGTATATAGTACATTATTTTTATTTTAAGACATTACAGTATTGTAATGATGCACATTTGAGCACAGAATCCCCAGTTTTTCCGATTTCCTCCCGAATTTTTCCCAGCGAGTCAAGATCGCTAGACCAAAATTGACGAGAAAGGGTGTTAAAAAATTTAATTGCTAAGGAACAATGGTTAAACGAGGGATACCTGTACAGTTGAGTCTGGATTTACGCGGTTTTGGTTTACGCTATTATTTACGCGTGCCTTGCCGGAATTGAAATGTTTAAATTACGCTAAATTTGGTCATTTACGCGAGAGCAGCCGGTCCAGCCACTGCACCATTTTGATTCAAACCTCCGCCATGTTTGACCAAAGCGAGGGTAAGCGGCGTGAGGTTACGCAGTATGTCGCTGTTGCGTTATCGGTGACGCCATATGACGATCGGACTGTGAGTGGGCCACGATCCTTACCTCCTCCCCGCTAGCTGTGATTGGTTTAATGCCCAAGCCGTGGGAGGGAAGAAGCTGACCTAGCGGCCTGTCTCATTGTTCTCAGTCGCGGCATACAGTTCTCTCTTGTGCCCGCTATTCCCTCACAACTCACAATGGCAGCCGCGACCCCCACCACCAGAGAAAACATTGAATTACCTTGACTAAGCCATGATGATGTGAAGGAAATCATCGAGTTGGGGAGAAACTTAAGCTCATCCTTGCAACGTCCCAGAGAAGCATCGGCATGAAGCGCCTAGAAACCACCTGACGAAATTTATGGAGCCATGTATCCAGATCTATCTCGACAACATCAATGCTAGTCGTCAACGTAGATTGAGGACTTCCTCACCTGCAACCCACCACAACCACAGCCAGCCCAAGTCAGTGATAGTGATATTGACAGTGAGGATATGGACTTTGAGGGGTTTGTCTGGGAGGCCCTGCAAACCTCTGCAAGTAGTGAAAGTGATTCACCGGAGGGCAACTAATCTGCCCTCTGCCTCGGAACCAGCCGCCATCCACGCTTGCTGGCCCAGCTTTTTCTAACGTAAGTGTTAAAAACCTAATATTATTGATATTTCTTAATTAAATTATGTGTGCATACCATCATAAAATTAATATGTTATTTTACTACAACGCATTTATTGTGTCGGAAAGTGGAGTTTGGGGTCGGCCCAGTCTCTATTTCAATTAATCCCATATGTTCTGTTATTTCATTTACGCTTCTCTGCTTTATGTGGGTAATCTACCGATTCAATTGACGCGTAAATGAAGACCCAACTGTAATTACATATTTCCTAAAGGAATTAGCTTTTGGATTTTGAACAACCATCTTATGAACTGGTTCTTCAGTCCCTAACCTATTCATTAACCAGTGTTCTTATATAATACAGCCCTGTATCCTTAAAATTATAAATGCATTTTTTTTTTTGTAAGCACCTTACTAGATGTATGAGGTAGGTAATTTTGTGAGCCTGGTACCTAACCCCATTTCACATAGGACCTTTGTTCATGGTTTCTATTTGCATGGTGTTCTCAAGAACCTAACCACTGTGTAAGTTAAGGCATGAATATACTTTATAACAATTCAATAAATCACAGACTGAAAATCCACAGATGATATGGGAACTGTTGTGCTGTATTTAGAAATTATCCATATTCTACATAGTTGCCCATTAATAAATTATGCTTCATTACAAAATATGAAAGTCATTTTACAAATAATATATTCATGCCAAACAAACTCATAGATTTTCAAAATACCTGTAAACCAATAATCATCTGTTTAAATGATATTGCAAGATTTCAAACCACAAGGAAATTAATGTAACGAGAAAAGCGTTTAGTTCGTATTCAATAAAGTTGTAACTCACCTGTTCATGCTGTGAGAGAGGATTGTTTAACAAAGGATCAAGAGATTCATCACCTAGCCCAGGTGTCACCATGAGATGTAATCTTATGGTTTCATATTTCTACTTCCTCCCGAATCACTTTTAACCACTGAAATAAAGCACAAGAACACTGACAAACCTTATACTGTACTGTATTTACTCCATTCCAAGTTATTGTATGTCTCTGAATTCATGGACTCTTTAAACCTGACAGAAAACTTATAATTTGAATATCATAAAACATGTCTTTTCTTCACTTTTTCCTAATAAACACTGAATATGATGTATAACCAATAAACAGGTCCAAGTTACTGTACATATAAATAATCAAGATTTAATATAAAAGACTTTTGAGTAAATATTTGCATAAACAAATACAGTATGATGATTCTTAAAGCATAAATGGAAGAAAATGTACACAAACACCCAATCACATTTAAGAGAGACATAAACTAGATCATAAAACATACATAAATGTATGCAACACACACATAACATAAGAACATAAGAATGGAGGAAACTGCAGCGCCTATTAGTCCCATACTGGGCAGTCCCGCTTTACACCCAACCCCTATTGCTCATATGAGCATCCAACCTATGTTTGAAGCAATTCAGCATATTCGTTAATGATGATAATATACATACTGTACATATATAATGCATACAATACACTCCACAAGACAGGACTATAATAGAGTACTTTTCTTCATTCAATCTAGATCAGATTCAGAAAAAATATTAAGATCCAAAAGTCCTATACTTTACCTGTGTATGATCATCAGGCAGTATTTTTAAATATATCAACCAACAACACGGAGGAAATCTGCCGCCCGCATTTCCGGCTCTTCCTAGGTTCTGTATCAATTCTGTTCCTGCACACTTGCAGATTTCAGCCCATTCAGCACAATAAGGCAGACCCCCACCAAGGATCCTGGCTGGCTGAGCAGCACTAAAGTGATCTTCATGGTATGCTTAACCTGTCACTGTCAGAGCCTGTAAAATACATATTCACTTGAAGGACAGATTCTAAGACTTCAGCATTTTCCATAATAATTTATGATCAAGTAGCAAATACAATGCACACTACAAAATATTCATTACTTTGAGCAACACATAATGGTTTTCTTACAGTAATTCCGGTACCTAAAACTCTCTAAGCTTAATATCATAAAAAGTGAGAAAATAAGGCAATTCATTAGCAACTGTCAATGCATATTCAAATAACTTGCATAGAAACAAAGAAGAAAAAGAAACTCATGATCTCAGAGTGATATAGTAACAAACACATTCCATCACACAAGTACAACTAAAAGAGGAGTCATTATTAGGGCGTATGGTGCTAGCATATAAAAATGAAAACTCAATGGGTGAATATAGTCATGATGCTTATGTTGTACAAAGGGAACACCATTACAGAACACACTTGTTACAGCAGTTAGATCGAACAAGTGATAGGATATGAAGGGAGAAGCTGTTGCTCTTAATTCCAACCACCCTGCACCAGTTCCAAGAGTTTTCAAGAATGACTAATGCTTCATAAATACACATACAGTGTAGGTACTGAAAAAGAGACAGTACATAAAATCTGTAGAATATATATAAAAATTATTTTACAGTGTACAGTGTTGTAAGAGTTCATGATGTTAGTTAAATTTTTCTTTGGAAGTAAAATATAAATCATCTATACAAAGTTCAATCCATATTCTCTATCTACTCATGTATCTATGTCAATTACATTTCAGGTGTAGTACCAGAATCCTGGAGGATAGCAAATGTGATATTGATTTTCAAAGTGAGATAGATTACTATCCTCTAACTACCATCCAATCAGTTTAACATCAATTGTAAGCAAATTGCTGGAAGCAATAATTTCAAGCTCTATTCAAAATCACCTGGAGTAGCACAAGTTGACTCCCAAACCATGGCTTCACAAGTGGGCATTCATGTCTAACTAATCTATTAACATTCTTTTCAACTGTTTTCAAATCAGTGGACGACGGACACGATTATGATGTGGTATATCGCGACTTTAACAAAGCCTTGACAGATTCCCCCACGAAAGACTAATACGAAAGTAGAGGCTCATGGAATTGGAGAAGATATTCTAAAATGGATTATGGCATGGTTACAAAACAGGAAGCGGTGAAAGCATTAACGGTACTAAATCCGATTGGGGTAGCGTCACTAGTGGAGTACCCAAGGCTCAGTACTTGGATCACTACCATTTCTTATATACATAAGCGACATAGATATAGGTGTGAACAGCAACGTAAGTAAATTTATACGACACTAAAATAGGGCGAGTAATTAAATCTGAGGGTACTCCGCCAAAACTACAGGAAGATCAAAACAAATTTTTTGCATGGTCTGAAAAATGATATGAAATTTAAATTGGACAAATGTAAAGTACTAAGTCTAGGAGATGTAAACAGAGAAACCAGATATCAGATAAACAATGTTGTTATATAGAACTCCGACTGTGAGAAAGACTTAGGAGTAATGATAAGTAGGAATCTTAACCAAGACAACAATGTGTGTTGCTCAAAACAAGGCTAACAAAGTACTTGGGTTCATACAAAGAGTGTTGGTTACAAGACTAGTGAGGTTATCCTAAAACTAATATCGCCTTGGCTGAGACCTCACTTAGATTATGCGGTTCAGTTCTGGTCACTGTACTACAGAATGGATATAGAATCCTTAGAAAGAATTCAGAAGAATGACAAGACTAATCCCAGGCATTAGGAACCTTGATAACAGAGACAGGTTAAAGCATCTTAATTTGCACTCCTCGAGAGATGAAGAGTGAGGGCGATATAATTGAGGTGTACAAATGGAAGTCAGAGTTAAACAAAGGTGATGTAACAACGTACATACTCAAACTATCCAACCAGGAGCGAACTTAGCAATGTTTTAAATTAGACAAGTTTAGATTTAAGAGGATAGGTAAACATTGGTTTGGAATATAGTTGTGGATGAGTGGAACAAGTTACCAAACATCATCATTAACTCGAATACACTGGATAGCTTCAAATATAGGTTGGATGGATATATCTGACGATAGGGGGTAGTAGTAGCAGCTACCAAAAGGGAGGTACAGTCGACCGTTAATTCGACTCCTTAATCCGATTTCGATAAATCGACCAAATCTGAACTGTCCATATCAAATTTCTGGTTCTAGGATTGTCCCAGTTGCAATTGGGGTTGCAATTTCAAATTCTGTGTCACTACTAAGAAATAACAAAGTCCCTGGTGCACTCTAAGATTAAGAGAAAACGAACGACTCAGGAGTCCTAGAGAGAGAAAACGGATCTCTATGACGGGCACTCAAATAAAGAGACATGGCACATAGTTTTGTGGACTAGCCACTGTATAGTATCCTTTTCATCACTTTGTAATAAACCTCATTATGCCTATATGCGTTTCTGATAATTATCATAACATTATATACTGTATTTATATATTTAGCGGTTGTACAAACACAAGGCCTCACACACGCCACTCAGACTGACAGACTTGACAGTTTTACCAACCATAAAGACAGTTGAAGCTTAACATCACTCACAATGGATCTTGAATATTCCAACTGTAATCAGACATACCTAAGTTGTTTCAACAATTGCAACCCCAGTTGCAATATCAAATTCTGTGTCATTACTAAGATATAACAGGCTCTGGTGCACTCTAAGATTAAGAGAAAACGGACGACTCAGGAGTGCTGAAGTGAGAGAACGGACTCTATGACGGGCACTCAAATAAACATACACATAGCTGTATAATGCAATATTAACCCCAAATCGGTTAATTGGGACAATCGGCTAAACGGACACTTCCCCTATTAGTCCATTTTAACGAGGGTCGATCGTACTACCGCCTGGGAAGATATTGGAAGCATAGTTTGTTGTCTAATGATAGACCCTGCTGCCAAAGGACATCACAAAAATTGTAACCATGTCCCAGGTTGCTGATCTGACTTTCTGCCTCATTTACACACAATTGCAGGGTCTCAATTGTTTCTCTTAACATTGACAACACAACATACATATATTGTTTCACTCTTGGTCTTTTTTTTCTTTGTGGGTCTTTATTATTATTATTATTATTATTATTATTATTATTATTGCATAATTATTATTATTATTATTATTTGGGAATTACTACACCACATGAGATCCCTCATAACACCATCTGTGAGGGAATTACTACACTAACAAGCCTCTCCATAGCACCATCTGTGAGGGAATTACTACACCATGATGCCCTCACACACCATCTGTGAGGGAATTAGTACACTGCATCAGGTCCCTCATAACACCATCTGTGAGGGAATTACTACACCACGCTGCACCCTCATAGCACCATCTGTGAGGAATTACTACACCAACTGATGCCCCTATAACACCATCTGTGAGGGAATTAGTACACTGCTCCAGGTCCCTATAACACCATCTGTGAGGGAATTACTACACCACATCAAGCCCCTCATAGCACCATCTGTGAGGGAATTACTACAACGTGATGCCCTCACAATACCATCTTGAAGGAGTTACTACACCACGTGTCTGCTGTTCAACACTCAGCATACATGATTCATGAACTCCACTGTAACATTAATCAGTATGTTCACTGTATGTCCTTTACCTTTCTCTAATGAAGGCTTTTGTTACTCAATGTATTTAATTAGGCATTTATGTCCAATGTAATTTTCTCTAGCTGCAGAACTTTTCAATTTACCGTTACGCACACACACAACGCACAAGATGACCACTGTGCTTCCTTATGCTTATCAATGATGCCCCAAGAGAAACTCCTGCTCATGGAAAATATGTCAACCCACCATTGGGATCAGTGACAATTTTCTCCCAACTATATCGCCTTCAGGATTTATTGAACAGTCTCCAAAACTGGGCCACCAACAACCACGCCACCATCAACCATGCCAACACCATGGTTGCACATCAACCTCTCTTCCGACGTTGTCCCACCCCCTTCCATTACTTTAGGTCCCAACACACCCAGGTTGTAGATTCCAATAAGCTCCTCACGTCACCATAGACAACAAACTAAATTGAAACCACATCAGTGAAGTTGTCAACCTCCAGTTTCTATCTCCGCCTCTGCCGACTCAAGTCCCCTGAGTTCCTGCCCCGAGCTCCCAGTGTTTACACAACATCCACACCCCCTCCCCATAAAAGAGGACTGTTGGATCCTGAGCACCACACACACACACACACACACACACACACACACACACACACACACACACACACACACACACACACACACACACACACACACACACACACACACACACACACACACACACACACACACACACACACACACACACACACACACACACACACACACACACACACACACACACACACACACACACACACACACACACACACACACACACACACACACACACACACACACACACACACACACACACACACACACACACACACACACACACACACACACACACACACACACACACACACACACACACACACACACACACACACACACACACACACACACACACACACACACACACACACACACACACACACACACACACACACACACACACACACACACACACACACACACACACACACACACACACACACACACACACACACACACACACACACACACACACACACACACACACACACACACACACACACACACACACACACACACACACACACACACACACACACACACACACACACACACACACACACACACACACACACACACACACACACACACACACACACACACACACACACACACACACACACACACACACACACACACACACACACACACACACACACACACACACACACACACACACACACACACACACACACACACACACACACACACACACACACACACACACACACACACACACACACACACACACACACACACACACACACACACACACACACACACACACACACACACACACACACACGATTTATTGAACAGTCTCCAAAACTGAGCCACCAACAACCACGCCGTCACAATCAACCATACCAAAACCATGGTTAAGCACATCAACCTCCTCCGACATTGTCCGCCCTTCCATTACTTTAGGTCCCAACACACCCAGGTTGTAGATTCCACTAAGCCATCATGCTACCATAGACAACAAACTAAATTAAACCACACCCAGTGAAGTTGTCAAATCCTCCACCCACCCAGTCCTCCCCAGCCCAGTGTTTACACAACATTCACACTCCCAAGCTCACCTATGCCTCCCTACCTGGTCTTCTCCCTAAATGCCACACCACGTAAACACCTAGAAAAGTGCAAGAGGAATGCAAGATAATTTTCCCTCTACTCCACATATCAAGAAGCCAACACACTGATCCTCTAGGCTCTCACTGACCATCACCACGCCTTCTGCAAATTGCAGAGAAGCTTCTGCACCATCCTCGCTAATCGCCTCACTACCACCCGAGATCCCTGCCAGAGAATTGCTGTTCGACACCACAACCGCTTCCAGCCCATACGAAGCATGTACAGATCGATATAAGAACAGCCCAGTCCCAACCACTGTAAAATTATCAATAACTTGTAATCAACCAGTGTATTCACTCCCCAGCCAATCTTACTTTTTGCACTGTCACTATGTTGAAATGCCCTGTAGTTTGAGCTTCTCACATCTAGTTACATATATATATCATATTTGTATCACTTATGTTACTTGTATATTATTTGTAAATAAAGAGACCCATTCCCCAATTATGTTACTGTATATTTTCAGCCTTTCAATAAACCATTAATTATTCTAAAAATGCACACACACACACTGAACCCTAGAAGATCCGGACTAAAAGGGGGGACCACCTGTCCGCACAAGATGAATGTCCGAATCTTCCGCGAATGTACAAAATACGGTGTATCCTCGACTTACATATATATTCGACTTACAGCCTGACATACGACGCCCTGTTTCTCCTCTGCTTCATCCAATTAATGTAGTCTCCATGCTTAATTAAAAATAATTGAGGCCCTGTGTGCATTCAGCTGAATACATTAAAGGTAAGTGCACAATAACACTTTATTAATTTTTCATTATTGATTACAATCATGCGCCGTTAACGCCCCGATCAACAACGACGATATACGCCCGCGGCCGCCCAAAAAAATCCGGACGCCTGCTGACCACCACTCACGCACCCCTGACGGAGACACGATGATCCTCCCCATACTGGTCAGATATTATGTGTTAGGAGTATACTTCCTGATTAGGCTTTTTAAACATTTGCCTCCAAGTGTAATGTTAACCTACATCTATTGAGGATAAAATCTTTCACCCACAAATTGACAATAACACATTTGCTGTAATCAGACATATCTAGTTGTTCAACAATTGCAACCCAGTTGAATTTCAAATTCTGTGTCATTACTACTTAAATAAAGAAGTATCTGGTGTACTGCACTCTAAGATTAAGAAACGACGTGACTCAGGCGTCCTGAAGGAGAGAAAACGGAGTCCTATGACGGGCACTCAAATAAAGAGAGACATAGCTACATGTTTTGTGGACTACCCACTTTACATTATCCTTTCATCACTTTGTAATAAACCTAGCCATGCCTATGTGTGTTTATGATAATTACCATAACATTATACAGCATATATATATTTAGTGGTCTAAAATGGTTGTAAATTGGAAACTTGGTTGGGGCCTGAAACCCCATTAGAATAAATCCGATAGGTTTATGTAATTTCGACAACGCCCATTTCGTTAACATCACGCTTCCAAGAACGTATCTGAGACATTAACCGCGATGACTGTACTTTTACTGTACTGTACTGTATTTCATTTATAATTTTATGTATTATTTTTGCCGACTTACGACCTGGTCGTCGGACGGAACCCTGTCAGAAGTCGGGAGAGACTGTACAGTATATATAAGCGATAAGTAATTCTAAACCACAATGTCTCTATGGTAAAATGTCAGATTCTGCCCACATGTTCGTGACAGGTGCGAAAGCAAATTAAACATAGTCCAGGCATTCTGGAACATCAGACAATCAATGGTAGGCAGAAGGGGCAATTTTGAACATTTCCATTAGGTTGTAACAAAGAGGGGTCACACTGTAGAGATCTGTGAATAAATTATTACAAAACCTACTGGGCTTACTTCAAATTCACTCATTAATACAACATCTTAAATGTATTGTAACATAGAAACTATGCAGAATCTGACATTTTACCATACACACACTGTGGTTTAGAATTATCCAAGGATTTCATCCTCCAATTTACTGTACTTTTGCTGAATCACTCTGTATAAAAAACACCAAAAATACAGTACATATTATCCGGACCACCGGGGTTAGTTATACAAACTTTTCCCTGTGAAAAGCCATAATTTTGAGCAACATATTACTGTACACACTTTGTACTCAAATGTACTAAGTACAGTAAAGGACTAAAAATTTATCTCTTGTGCAAACTATGTGATGTTTATGCTCAAATTATTCACTATCTTGCAAGGATTCCATCAATGCAAGTTACATTCTGCTAATTTTAGTCTGACATTTTATAAGATAAAACTTAAAGCCTAAAACCACCTTCACCCTGTTTTGGGAATGCTTTGCCCAGAACCTCCAATTTTTAGTCTGAATCTTAAAAATCCGGATTTAAAGATTCCATATCTTCGAGGGTTCACTGTATATATTTTTTTTTCAAAAAAAATGGCGTAAAGTGTTGTTTGTTTGTTTTCATCTCCCTAGGTACAAATTAACATAGAGTTCCATTGTTTAATTTTTTCTAAAACCTTTCGCCAGATGGGGTGGATTCATTTTCTGTGATACATACAGGGTTAACCTAAGTAATTCATACTATATTTCACTATATTTCAAGGGATATAATTTTTTCTATTTGAGCAGCTCCACAAAAATATGAAGATATGGCAAAAAAAAATCCTTTGAAATATTTTATGTACAGTACAGTTCATATAACTGAACCATAGTAAAGACATAAGATGTTTAAACTAAATGTCTTCTTCTCATTAACTTACATGAACAGGTGCCGAGATCTTTAACCCGATAACCAATGCGGTAGAGTGACTCACCGATCAACCCCCAAGTGTGCAAAAAACTTGTACAGTATATCGATATTCTCGCAGATCATTTTAACTTTTTGGATTAAAAGACGGTACAGTACAGTGTATATAAGAATGTGGAAACCAAATAGAGTCCATTAGTGTACTTAGTTTCTCAGAAGGCGAAAGGATTTAACCTCTATTGCTCATCCCAACACTCAACTTATTTGACAATTTCACTAAAATTAACTATAGGTGAAGCTCATCAACATGAGATTTCATGGTTTAAACGATAGAGAAAACGGTCGCCTCGAGGGCAGGGGTCGCTGTTTTTGGGTATCACACACAATTGTTTTAAATAAGTTCTGGAACTCTTAAAGTGGCAGGGCTGATGTAAACACTTCTTCCGGCTTTTCTTTATTGTTGAAGCATCTACATACACAGTCCTGAGTTTAGGAGAGAATGTATTGTGAATTCTCTCCAGGGAAGTGTTTTGAGTACACTTGTATGGGAACACTTAAGTTAGGTTATCACCTCTTAGATAGTGGTAAGAGTCTGCTCTCCCCTGTGAGCAGGAGGAGCATCAAGTGGGTGTTTTGATTAGTCAGGTGACCTCGCCGACTTCTGAGAGAGTTACAAACTCAAGTGTGTATAACGAACAACTAATGAGTTCATTGTTGAATAACTTAGTGAATAATTTGGTGTTATACATTTGGGTGAATACTCTGTATTTATATAATGCAAAAGGTGCTGTTATGGGGGTCCAAGAAACTGGCAGTGTTAACATCCTTTACTTGACACTTTAAGATATGAAATTTTTTGCACTGCATTCAAAATGCTCTGAATTCCAGAATATATGTCGACCTCCGCTTATCATTCGAGAATGTATGTCACAGTTATCGGTTAAGGGCACCTATCAGTTGCTAAGGTAAACTTCAAATCTTTTTCTAAGAAAAGGGTACATTTTTATTGTCACCTTTAATACCCACATGCAATATGCATTCTAGGAACCAGTCTTTTCCATTTAAACCGGATTCATCTTAAGGAGTTTCTTGTAAATGATATTTTCTAGAATAGCATTCCCAGTTTATATTGAGGAAAACGTACTGTACAAGGATATATTTTTTTTTGTAATGCAAGTTTGAGAATGGATGAACACTATAACTGCATACCAAAGGTTCATACAGTATTTGGAAGGACAGAAATAAATTACTTTAGATAATTCAAATGGGAGTCAAGGAGAGGAAAAACGGGATAAGTGGTAGACAGCACTGAGCACGCAACAGTATGTATGAGTAGCACCGGAGAAAAGTAAATAATTTGAGGTGAATCATGACTCCTGCGTGGAGCAGAATCAACACTGGCCACTCTGCTGTATATCTAAGCACATCAGATGTTGGTTGACAAGCACAAAAGTGACAACAATCAGTAAATATGGTTTTCTATACTGTACTATACAGTACAACATATAAAGGATATAAACAGTTACTATTGCAATGATAAACTTCATTAAATCAGAAGTAGCTCTCCAAACTTAAAACCAAAATCCGAAGCAATTTACTAACATACACAGTTAACTCCTCCTTATCACACAGACAAACTATGGTATTTACACACTACTGGGAGTGGCATGCATGTACCACAGTCTTGATTAGAAGTAAAAGGAATTAAAGAGTATTTTAAAAAATAAAATAAGATATTCTAACATTACAGCTGCATTCTAACCTGTGCTGAGGTTGTTAATTGGGTCCTCGCCTACAGAGACTGTGTCATCATCCTTAGACAAGCTGGCTGTTAGCGGATCTGATAGATTTAAATCAAAATTATTGCTGTGAATTAACAAAATATAAATTCATATTCTCTATCTCAACTCTACAAGATTACATGCAAAAGGCTTTCATTGTCCCAATCAAGCCCTTTTGACCTCACCCAACTTGGAAAAATAAATCTAATTTGTTTACGTGTCAAAATTCTATGTAGCCACTGCCATGTTATCTATATAGGAGGCAGTTCAGGTACTGTATTTATTTTCAGCTATGTTTAAATAATAAAAGCAACAAGTAAACCAAATGTGCTTCTAAAACGGTATACCTTACCCAGATTTACCTCAATCACAGATAGGTTGCTCCTTCATTCCAAAACACACTGAAGAAAAACAGCCCCATTTAAGAAAATAATATCTGCTCAGGCATAACAACTCTTCGTTACTCCATGAATACTGTATTGCTGGCAAGAAACATTTCATAGTCATATCACTGAAACACTGCATGCGAAAACTTAAACAATTAAATGCAATAATAAGTAATATTTCAAATAACAGTAAATAATGGTTTAACCCAAGATGGGGCTTTCCAGTGTTACTGACATTACATTTTAAATCCTCATTTTTCTAATCCCACCTTAATTGACAATGTGTTCATTTGTTCAATTCTACCCACAGTTTGTTTAACTATTTTCTTAAGCACAAGAAATAATATTTCTTTCACTTATAGATTTTTACCTCTCAGATAATACTCGGAGAAAATCTTTCTTAACATCTTTCACTTTAATTCTGTTTTCATCTGTTATGCCTCCAATATATTGTATCTAGTGGTTTACTTAGGCAATGTCATTATAAAATATGTACAATGAGAGAGTAAATTCAGTAGACAATACATTACTTATGATTTGCAAATGCAATAAAAATTTCACAGTTTGCCTAATTCCAAAAAGGTTTCAAACAACTTAAATATGATGAACAGAATATAACTATACTGTATGTTACATAAATAAGTGATATTGGATCTATTGAGATTACACGTAAACAGTCCAAGCTAAGCCATTAAGCATCAAACAAATTGTACAGTTAATCAGGCAAAGGATGTAAAGAAAATGATACATGACCTTACTGGAATAAACTTAGTAAAATAATAGGTACTGAAATAGACATAAATATGAATATGGCTATGGATACAGTGAAATAACTTTGTTTTCTAAAACTATAAGGTAAAGGGGACATAGCACTAGGGAAACCTAGAAAAGAGCGAGATGTAAAATAATTCTGCAGACTCAAGTTTTCATTTACATCTACAAAGGTCAAAAGATTAATGTCCTTGTGTTTTTAAGAAATTTAATTCTAAGTATCCTATGTAATATTTTTGCTCTCCTAGAGTCCATATTCTAACATAAGATTGTGAGAAACTTTATTATGCATACCATAATTCCAACTGTTGAACTACAGATATATGAAAGCAAATGAGATTAAACTGATTACTGTATTTAGAGACATTACTTCAGTGATATGGACACAACCAAGAAATCATGAAGCTCAGCAAGAATTCTACAATAATTAATGTACTGTACTGCACATGAAATGACAAACTTTGTTGTAGGGTATTGTACATGCTAAATACTCTTCCTTTCTGGGGAGTGTAAATTGCCCTAATAGAGTTACTAATGATATACTGTACTGGGAATAAAGTGTACTGTATACCAACAAGTTTCAATGTGAACATAGATAAAATTGGATTAAAAAAAAAAAAAAAAAAAAAAAAAAATTAAAAAAAATTAATAATAATATGAAGAATTTAACATAAGCAGGCCCCAACATACCGTACTTTCACATGGTTTGAGTCCAAAGTCTAAAGCAACTTTGCATAATACAGTACCCAGGTTGACAACCCTTTATCCAAAATTCAAAACCAAAAGCTCTGAAAACAAAAGTTTTTTGTGAGCATTATTTTTTTTTTTTTTTATCGGTATTAGCCTACCCAGGCACAGGGCACTGACCCACATCGGGCCTCAAAAATATATAATATTATAATAATAACAATAATAAAATAATATAATAATAATAATAATAATAATAATAATAGGTAATAATAATAATAATAGGTAATAATAATAATAATAATAATTATTCATTGTAAATAAAAATTTAAATAAAAAATACACAAAAATAAAATAAGAATAACAATAATAATAATAATAAAATAATAATAATACAATTAATAACAATAATATTAATAATAATAATAATAATAATAATAATAATAATAATAATAATAATAATAATAACAATACTGTACTGTAATAATAAAATAATAATAATAATAATAATACAGTATCCAAAAATCCGGACATGTTTGGGGATTGGGTATCCGATTTTCGGATTTTCCTCGGATTCTCAGGCAGTACTTTTAAAATTCAAATTTAAGGAGGAATAAAGAAGAGATGAACAGGTACATTTTTGATAGTTTATTCATTAGCAAATATAGCATGCTTCATTTATCAAAACCAGCAGTTTTAAGGAAAAGCTGTGAATTCTAGAATTTTATTTTGCTTTTTTATATCATAAATTGTAGACTTTCCAATGTTATATGTTTCCATTAGAACCATGTTCTAGTTTCTTAATTATTTCAAGTTTGTCACCAATTTCAACGTGTTCTTCTTTCTTCACACAACGAAGTTTATCTACTTAAGGAGCCATTATTATGGGCTTGTACAGTACTCTGTAAATGGAAAGAGAGGTTTCAAAATTACATATGTTGTCACAGTTTGATTGTTCGTTTAAAAGCAATGAAATGGTCGCTTGTTGTCATTGTGCAGCTGTGCGCCACGCATCCAACATACACACAAAAGCCAGCTTAAAAAATAAATAAAATTTAGTTTTAAAAGTCCGGATTTCAGGTGGTCCGATTTCTGGCATCCGGATTTTTGACTTTACTGTAATGAAATACTACAAGAATGAAAAAAAGATCAAAAGTGAGAAACACAACCTAGAGCCTATGAATTATTATTACCTGTACAGTCGCCCTTCACAA
>NW_024736148.1:3107251-3124614 GCF_018991925.1 Homarus americanus
ATATATATATATATATATATATATATATATATATATATATATATATATATATATATATATATAAAAAATTGCCCCACAAAAAAAAACTTTCGTTTTCAGAGCTTTTCGGTTTTCGGAATTTTGGATAAAAGGTTGTCTACCTGTAGTCTCTACTGCATTTTTGCCACAGTCAGCAGCATTAACCCTTATTTTGGAGCTACCTCTGAGCTGAATAAAATCATATGGTATTAACCAAATAAAATATTGAAAATGGCATCCCATAGCAAAGGGGTCAAGTCCTTAAAACATATTGTTTTTTATCAACCTGCCCATTAATGCTTCCTTGTGATAAATGTACAGTATATATCAGGTGCCCACAAGAGCGCTCAGGCTCTCAAATGGTGCAGCCATGTTAATATTATGAATTTTATTTCAACTCTGTATCTGTGTTCTTCTGCCAATTTAACTGTTTCGGTATCAGTATATCAATGTAATAAGGGGTATTTTATACACACCCTCTCCCCTATTCTCTCTCCAGGTTGTCGAGCAAAGAATGTGTAAAGGGGTACTCAGTGGTTGCTTCAGTTACAGCACATGTAATATATCTGTTAGCTGGAACTCTCCAATACCCTGAATTGGAATTGGCTCAGATTTTTTCTGTGAAAACTTTCTCCACGCTGGATCTGTGAATGAGTTTCTGAGGTTGAAAATCAGGCCCATTTTCTGAGGAAGGTCCAATTAAATTCTGGAAAATCTCGAATTTTTTTTTTTTTTAGCAGGACAGAGCAAATTCTGAATCTGAAAATTGGGAACATTTTCTGGAAAATTAATTTTTTCTGGGTCTGGGAGCAAATTCTGAGGCTGAAATAATGCGTCATTCTGGAAAATTCCAAAAACTCTCTCAGTTTTTTCATAGGTCTGGGACCAAATTATGGGGATGAAATAACATGTAATTATGGAAAATTCAGAGAACCTTTTTTACAGTACCCGGAAAAATTACAGGGATGTGGGATTTTTCGGGGTTTGAGAGAATAATCTCATTACCCGGAAATCTCTCATCCCCAGAAGAGCTTTGCACCAAATTATTATTTTGGCTAATGAGAATATCACTACACCTCTAGGTGTCATGAAAGGTGTAGGACAGTGTACTCTGAACATACACTGCCACCTCGCTTAACACAGGTTTGTTCAACGCGGATTCGCTCGAACACCGTTTTTATAGAGCTTAACACTGGGCTAAGATTTGCTGGTGCTGGTGCATATAAAAATAAGGATTAGTTATGAAACCAAAAGAACTCAAAAAGAATAGCACAATGAATGTGCAAAGGAAGCACTGACACCAGATGACTAACAGACTTTACACATGAAATGACCACTGTGTCTGGCTATACTTGACATAAATTCTGGTGAGTTTCCTCTACACCACAGCTCAGTGTACAACCATGCTTCCTGGGTAACAACCCAATCACACAAATTGTTACAGCTTGCCGGGATAATACAGGTATTGAAATTAAATTCTATTTCTGAGTTTACCCAGCTTTACTTCTTAGCATAATATACTGCAACATGACTACTATATTGTGGAAAAATAGGCAGTATTCCTGTACACATATTTCATGCCTATGATGAACAAGGTAGGATGAGATGAAAAAAGAAACTAATAATTCCCTTGAGTAAAATGTAGGCTGGAAAGGTAAAAAAAAAAATCAGTTTAAAGTTCTTTGGTAAAAACAGGAGTGATATGAAGCAATTACTCACCCCTTTACATGTACTGTATATGCACAAAAGAGACAAGAAAATAAGTGCATGCAATAAACAGAAAGCATATACAGTACACACTCATACACATCTATACTCACTTGGTAATACATAGGCAAATATACAAATCTATACACACATGGTCATAGGCACACACACACATCCAAACCTGAGGGGACCGGTGGTAGAAGCAGCACCATTCTTGCCTCACAAGCGAGATGTCACGGGTTCGATTCCCGGGCCGGTGGAAGTTGTTTGGACTTACTTCCTAGCCCCCATTAGTCCCTGTTCACCTAGCAGTAAAGTAGGTACCTGGTGTAAGTCGAAAGTTGCGAATTCGTATTTAGGGACAAGTTGTTGGAGCTTCCAATAACTTGATGACATAAACCACTGACTCTTCAGGCTTCTACACCCTTAACTCATGAGACATAAAAGCAAGCATGAACTAGCATGCTTCCCTGTTGGGCACTGTAAACGCTTCTGCGCTTCACCTTATACAAGGATGTAGGGGAGTGCCCAATTAAAAAAAATAATGAAAAAAAATAAATAAAATAAAAATAAAATTCCAAACCCACATGGTTATAGGCACATATACAAGCTTAAGTATGCAAGCAGAAGCACTCACTCTCACTAATCATTTATTCCTCATTTTTCACTCTCACCCACACAGGAATAAAGCCAGCCGCCACCCCCCCCCTCAAGTTTGCAGATTTTTATTTCGCGGTCCTCTAATATTCGCAGATGACACCCTGGATGTACCCAAGAATGTCTGTGGTTAGTTTTAAAGTTGCCGGCATTTTTGCGGCTGGAACAGGGAGCCATTCGTTCTAGAGACAGCAATTTCCTGTACTGTACTGTAAACATGTGTGTATGTGTAGACACACACACACATATATATACAATACAGGTAAAAGAAATAATTGTCCGCAAATAACATTTGCGGATTAGGCGATTCGCAGCCATTTCGAGAACCGAACCCCCGCGAATTTGGGGGCCCCCTGTACATTCTCTCTCAAGATTTTTTTTACGAGTTCCATCCTATCACTGTGTTTTTTAATGAGAATAAAGTTGAAAAAAAAAGTACAGTAGAGTAATAATAATTCAACAGGAATATACTGTATAGTAAAATTAGCATAGTAACAACACACTTTAATTTCTAGAGTACTTACGGCGTTGGGTCCATCTCACGAGCATGCTGGTGAGCCTGGTGGTCGCAGTGAAGCACAAAGATCAATGGCGCAAGTACCTCATGCATACCCTGTTCACAAAAAAGTTCTATAAATCAAAACCTTTTCACTAATTAACCTTAATTCAAAACAGTTTGATATTTCTAGTGCAGTACAGTTAAAAAATTATGTATAAATTAATTTAATCAATCACCATGTGTTAACTTTCTCTCACTTGTCTATATCCTATGTCTGGGTGTTGCCGTGCATAACAGAATAGTACAGTGACCATAAGATCTCTGATACGAGTGGACTGGAAGAATTCAACCTCGGGAAATGTCCTTATCACATCTTGCCTGATGAGTTTCTTTAACTCCGAGTCTTCAAAATATTGATTCCAGGGACTCTGTAAGGTAAAAGAAAGTGTTATAAGAACACTTTAGCAAGTAAAAGTAACTTTAGTACATCTAGTAATATGTACAGAAAAGTATTTACATACATGGTAAGTTCATTTGACTGGTTATGCCCTGGTGTTATATCATGCTGTCATGGGCTAGGTATGCCACTACTGGTCAATTAAATGCAAGACTGTTCAGACTATGAAATGTTCAACCTTACAGTGAACTATAAACATTAGTGTTTACCTTTTAATTTAATGTAACTTACCATACCTTCTGTAGGTATCCCCCACATCATGGAAACTCAGATTGCGGAAATTCACCAATACGGCATTTGTAAATTATGATCACTAAACTCGGGATACGGCCCTTAAATTTTACCTTACAGAAATGGGATCAATTTTCAACACAAAAATTGATATACTGTATACAAAAAAAAAAAATAAATAAATTCACTGACTTTATAATTTATTTGGTGTGGCTTTCTTGGTGTTTGGTACCATCAAGCATGGCTATGCAGCACACCCATGATGCTGGACTCAATTTGTTAATATCTCCCAGCCTGTACGCTTGATCTCTCAACCCCAGCTCTTGGATTTAACACTTATTTACGTTTATTATTCAAGACTGTCCAATGTATTACCCTTATACAAGGTGAGTGGAAAGAGGCCATCAAGTGCAAATGAAATCAATAGTGCTAAAAGAGCCCGTAAATTAATTATGTTGGATATAAAACAATGTTTTATGGAGTTTGAAGTGGGAGAAAAATGTAGCCAGATTTAAAAAACATTAGAGCTTGATAAGTCTCACAATAACTCCCAGTGCACCACCTCACCTCATGCAACATTCAACATCATTTGTGGCGAGTTAAATTCAAGTGTTTTGTGTATCATATAATAATCAATGTATACCGTACAGGTATGTTTAAAAATCTTTATTTTCAATCATAAGATGTGTGCTTGTATTACTCCATTTTGCCAAAAAAGTTTCTTTAGGAATGCATCTCCAATTACTGTATATAATGAAAGTCAATGAGAAAAAGAGGTTCACATTACGGTCAACTTTTCAAAGATGCATCCCTTCTGTAACCTAGGGGATTACTGTACATGAAAAGTATAGACATGTACATGATTTGATTTTATATCTAGCATCACAATATAGAACATTACTGTACCAGGTGAGTGAGGCCTTAGCTCAGTAGACATCATGATTCATGATAATTCAATGTTAGATCAAGATTGAATATGGAATGCCTGTCATCATCAGAGCAATGTGCAGAACTTGGGTAAAAATTATAGGGGCATTTGAGCAGCCACTAAACCAAACTTTAGAGTAAAAACTAAAATCACTGAGCTTGTGCAACACAAACACCCATAAGTGATAGCTATGCTCTTTATACTGTACTATAGTGAAGCCAACACAAAGCACAAGGGTAACTGGAATAATTCACGTTTTTATGTGAACTTTTCGTCTTCAGTCTTAAGTTACTAGATATAAATTACTGGTAACATTTTTAATATTTAACAGTTTAGATTGACTGACTGGTTATGAAATTTAGACTCACAGCCAAGCACTAGAGGTATCGGTTCAGGATGTTTGCCTCTTAAAATATTCTATAACAATATCTCTGTTAGCCGGTATCCCTCTTTGCCTGAACTCTCCAACAGTCGAAATTGAAATATCCTTGGAATTTTTTCCAGAAAATTTCTCTCAATTCTGAGTTTGGGAAAGATTTTCCAAGGTTGAAAATCAGGCGCATTTTCTGGAATACAGTATTCTGAGAAAAATTCCAGAAATTCTCTCCAAAATATTTTCCTGGCCTAGGAGAAAATTCCAAGGATGAAATAATGTGCAATTCTGGAAAATTCTGACTTGGGGGGGGGGGGGTTCTGAGAGGAAATTCCAAGGATGAAACAATGCGCAATTTCCAGAAAATTCCAAAACTTTTCCCAGTAACCCTAAAAATTCCAGGGATGGGGGATTTTTTCTGGTTTTGCGAGTCGTCTCGTTACCAGAAAATCTCTCGGGGTATTATTATCGCTTTGGTCATCCAGCGAATTTTAGGATTTTAAGTTACCACCATCTGAGAGGTTTAGGTTCGGTTGAAATTATGTTTTTCTGGTGGTTTTTAGTGTGTCTTGAATGGTTCTGACCTATTTCCAAATAGGTGGATGACCAAAATGATAATTTTACCATCTCTCATTACCTGAAGTGCTTTCCACCAATTGTTCCGGCTAACGGGGATATTACTGCTTGTTATTATCTGTAGGATGGAGTTGGCCGAGTATTTTTCAGTGTATTTCATGGTTTCACACAGCAGAAGGCACAGATTATATGCATACATTTGGCCCTCATTTTATATAATTTTTTGTATATGGTCAAGTGATTATAACCCTTAATTTCACGATACAGTACAGTATATAAATGCTCCCTCAGGTTACCAACAATATTTACTCTCATTATAACGGAAACAAATATCAGTAGAGTAGGAAAGGACAAATAATTCTGTGATATGCCAGTACAGCGCATATATGGTAATTGCCAGTAAATATTAACATTTACAATTACAGGTAAAAAACAAAATAGCAATGTTCTATATCCAGATGCTTAAAAATTATTAAATTTAACTATCCCTAAACAGTTATCTTCATATACTGTAATGATACTGTAAGTAAAATATTTGCAATATCGGGGTTTATTCTGGTGGTTCAAAACCTAGCCCCATACAGGTACAGGGGTTCCTCGTTATCTGAGTATTCATTATTTGTGGATCCGCAGTTACAATCTCAAATAATTGTAGAACTACTGTACTATATACGTAAAAATTCCTTGATCTTAAGAGGATTCCACGGATGAAATCCATCGGTTGTGAGCATAAGCATTTAAAATTCCCGCCTGCCTCCCATTCTCTCAATATTCATCATTTTTGCCTGTGCCACATACACGCACATTAACAGTTGCCCGCATCCCCAAGCCTTGTTTTGAAAGTGCTCCAAGGTTTTTCTTTGCTTTGTTGTACATTTGGTGACATTGGTGGAATTTTTTGTAGCCATGAGATCCAAAGCAAGGTCCTTCTGGTGTAAGGCCACCACCACGAAGAGATGATGATGAGATGGCAATAGACAATCCACCTAGTCCTACCTCTCTTTCTTCCTCAGACTAATCCTCTTCCTCTGACTAATCCTCCTCTTCCAACATCCACCTCCATCCATCCAATCAAGCCCAACATTTCTACTTTTGAAGGAAGCAAATACAATTCACTGATAGTGTTACGATCTCCTTTCGCTGCTTCCCAGCTTCTACCACTGGTAAGGGAGAGGAGGGGGAGCGGTGTGGTGGATATCTCACCTGTTCTCTGTCTCGTTCCGTGAAATGATTGCCAAATGGCAAAGCAGTATTTTTTCTTTTATCTTATATTTATTATTATTATTTTTATTCATTCCTCACATTTACTGGTACTGTTTACACATGACACAGTTCATCCAGGCAGTCACCAAGCTGACTCATGAGCCGTGTGTGGCTGCTGCCTGTATGCCAAGACGTTGCATAGGGGCAGGGAGAGTGCGGCTGGCCACAGTTACAGCTCACTGCCTCAATACATATGTTCACTTCCTACACCCACACACACCCATGCTCTTCATTTTTATTATTTTATAGTTTTATAGTACAGTATACTATGAAACTATAAAATACTGTACTGTACTATAAAACACTGTATTGTATACTGTACAGTATATAGTACATTATTTTCTTTATTTTTAAGACATTACAGTATTGTAATGATGCACATTTGGAGCACAGAATCCCCAGTTTTTCCGACTTCCCTCCCGAATTTTTCCCAGCGAGTCGAAGATCGCTAGACCAAAAATTGACGAGAAAGGGTGTTAAAAAAATTTAATTGCTAAGTGAACAATGGTTAAACGAGGGATACCTGTACAGTTGAGTCTGGATTTACGCGGTTTTGGTTTACGCATTTGGTCATTTACGCGGGGCCTTGCCGGAATTGAAATGCTTTAATTACGCGGTAAATTTGGTCATTTACGCGGAGAGCAGCTGGCGGTCCAGCCGCACTGCACCATTTTGGATTCAAACCTCCCGCCATGTTTGACCAAAGCGAGGGTAAGCGGCGTGAGTAAGGTTGCGCAGTATGTCGCTGTTGCGTTATCGGTGACGTCATATGACGTATCGGACTGTGAGTGGGCCACGCATCCTTACCTCCCTCCCCCGCTAGCTGTGATTGGTTTAATGTAATATGATGTGCCCTGCCGTGGGAGGGAAGAAGTCGATGACCTAGCTGGGCCTGTCTCATTGTTCTCAGTCGCGCATACAGTTCTCTCTTGTGCCCGCTATTCCCCTCACAACTCACAATGGCAGCCGCGGGACCCCCACCACCAGAGAAAAACATTGAATTACCTTGACTAAGCCATGATGATGTGAAGGAAATCATCGAGTTGGGGGAGAAACTTAAGCTCATCCTTGCCAACGTCCCAGAGAAGCATCGGTATGAAGCGTCTAGAAACCACCTGACGAAATTTATGGAGCCATGTATCCAGATCTATCTCGACAACATCAATGCTAGTCGTCAACGTAGTATTGAGGACTTCCTCACCCGCAACCCACCACAACCACAGCCAGCCCAAGTCAGTGATAGTGATATTGACAGTGAGGATATGGACTTTGAGGGGTTTGTCTGGGAGGCCCTGCAAACCTCTGCAAGTAGTGAAAGTGAAAGTGATTCACCGGAGGGCAACTAATCTGCCCTCTGCCTCGGAACCAGCCGCCATCCACGTTTGCTGGCCCAGCTTTTCTACTAACGTAAGTGTTAAAAAACCTAATATTATTGATATTTCTCTTAATTATTAATTATGTGTGCATACCATCATAAAATTAATATGTTATTTTTACTACAACGTACGTATTGTGTCGGGAAAAAGTGGAGTTTGGGGGTCGGCCCAGTCTCTATTTCAATTAATCCCATATGTTCTGTTATTTCATTTACGCGTTTCTCGTTTTACGCGGTACTCCACGGATTCAATTGACCGCGTAAATGAAGACCCAACTGTAATTACATATTTCCTAAAGGGAATTAGCTTTTGGATTTTGAACAACCATCTTATGAACTGGTTCTTCAGTCCCTAACCTATTCATTAACCAGTGGGTTCTTATATAATACAGCCCTGTATCCTTAAAATTATAAATGCATTTATTTTTTTTTTGTAAGCACCTTACTAGATGTATGAGGTAGGTAATTTTGTGAGCCTGGTACCTAACCCCATTTCACATAGGACCTTTGTTCATGGTTTCTATTTGCATGGTGTTCTCAAGAACCTAACCACTGTGTAAGTTAAGGCATGAATATACTTTGCATAACAATTCAATAAATCACAGACTGAAAATCCACAGATGATATGGGAACTGTTGTGCTGTATTTAGAAATTATCCATATTCTACATAGTTGCCCATTAATAAATTATGCTTCATTACAAAATATGAAAGTCATTTTACAAATAATATATTCATGCCAAACAAACTCGATAGATTTTCAAAATACCTGTAAACCAATAATCATCTGTTTAAAATGATATTGCAAGATTTCAAACCACAAGGAAATTAATGTAACGAGAAAAGCGTTTAGTTCCCGTATTCAATAAAGTTGTAACTCACCTGTTCATGCTGTGAGAGAGGATTGTTTAACAAAGGATCAAGAGATTCATCACCTAGCCCAGGTGTCACCATGAGATGTAATCTTATGGTTTCATATTTCTCACGTTCCTCCCGAATCACCTTTAACCACTGAAATAAAGCACAAGAACACTGACAAAACCTTATACTGTACTGTATTTACTCTCATTCCAAGTTATTGTATGTCTCTGAATTCATGGACTCTTTAAACCTGACAGAAAACTTATAATTTGAATATCATAAAACATGTCTTTTCTTCACTTTTTTCCTAATAAACACTGAATATGATGTATAACCAATAAACAGGTCCAAGTTACTGTACATATAAATAATCAAGATTTAATATAAAAGACTTTTGAGTAAATATTTGCATAAACAAATACAATATGATGATTCTTAAAGCATAAATGGAAGAAAATGTACACAAACACCCAATCACATTTAAGAGAGCATAAACTTACAGATCATAAAACATACATAAATGTATGCAAACACACACATAACATAAGAACATAAGAATGGAGGAAACTGCAGCGGGCCTATTGGCCCATACTGGGCAGTCCCGTTTACACCCAACCCCTATTGCTCATATGAGCATCCAACCTATGTTTGAAGCAATTCAGCATATTCGAGTTAATGATGATAATATACATACTGTACATATATAATGCATACAATACACTCACACAAGACAGGACTATAATAGAGTACTTTTCTTTCATTCAATCTAGATCAGATTCAGCAGAAAAAAATATTAAGATCCAAAAGTCCTATACTTTACCTGTGTATGATCATCAGGCAGTATTTTTAAATATATCAACCAACACACGGAGCGAAATCTGCTCGCCCGCATTTCCCCGGCTCTTCCTAGGTTCTGTATCAATTCTGTTCCTGCACACTTGCAGATTTCAGCCCATTCAGCACAATAAGGCAGACCCCCACCAAGGATCCTGGCTGGCTGAGCAGCACTAAAGTGATCTTCATGGTGCATGCTTAACCTGTCACTGTCAGAGCCTGTAAAATACATATTCACTTGAAGGACAGATTCTAAGACTTCAGCATTTTCCATAATAATTTATGATCAAGTAGCAAATACAATGCACACTACAAAAATATTCATTACTTTGAGCAACACATAATGGTTTACTTACAGTAATTACCCGGTACCTAAAACTCTCTAAGCTTAATATCATAAAAAGTGAAAAAATAAGGCAATTCATTAGCAACTGTCAATGCATATTCAAATAACTTGCATAGAAACAAAGAAGAAAAGAAACTCATGATCTCAGAGTGATATAGTAACAAACACATTCCATCAAACAAGTACAACATAAAAGAGGAGTCACATTATTAGGGCATGTGGTGCTAGCATATAAAAAATGAAAACTCAATGGGTGAATATAGTCATGATGCTTATGTTGTACAAGGGAACACCATTACAGAACACACTTGTTACAGCAGTTAGATCGAACAAGTGATAGGATATGAAGGGAGAAGCTGTGTTGCTCTTAATTCCAACCACCCTGCACCAGTTCCAAGAGTTTTCAAGAATGACTAATGCTTCATAAATACACATACAGTGTAGGTACTGAAAAGAGACAGTACATAAAATCTGTAGGGTACATATAAAAAAATTATTTTACAGTGTACAGTGTTGTAAGAGTTCATGATGTTAGTTAAATTTTTTCTTTGGAAGTAAAATATAAATCATCTATACAAAGTTCAATCCATATTCTCTATCTACTCATGTATCTATGTCAAT
This sequence comes from Homarus americanus, assembly GCF_018991925.1. Classification (NCBI taxonomy): domain Eukaryota; kingdom Metazoa; phylum Arthropoda; class Malacostraca; order Decapoda; family Nephropidae; genus Homarus; species Homarus americanus. The sequence continues at coordinate 3,117,997 of NW_024736148.1, forward strand.
TACATTTCAGGTGTAGTACCAGAATCCTGGAGGATAGCAAATGTGATACTGATTTTCAAGAAGTGAGATAGATTACTATCCTCTAACTACCATCCAATCAGTTTAACATCAATTGTAAGCAAATTGCTGGAAGCAATAATTTCAAGCTCTATTCAAAATCACCTGGAGTAGCACAAGTTGACTCCCAACATGGCTTCACAAGTGGGCATTCATGTCTAACTAATCTATTAACATTCTTTTCAACTGTTTTCAAATCAGTGGACGACGGACACGATTATGATGTGGTATATCGCGACTTTAACAAAGCCTTCGACAGATTCCCCCACGAAAGACTAATACGAAAAGTAGAGGCTCATGGAATTGGAGAAGATATTCTAAAATGGATTATGGCATGGTTACAAAACAGGAAACGGCGAGTAAGCATTAACGGTACTAAATCCGATTGGGGTAACGTCACTAGTGGAGTACCCCAAGGCTCAGTACTTGGATCACTACCATTTCTTATATACATAAACGACATAGATATAGGTGTAGACAGCAACGTAAGTAAATTTGCTAACGACACTAAAATAGGGCGAGTAATTAAATCTGAGGAGTACTCCGCAAAACTACAGGAAGATCAAAACAAATTTTTTGCATGGTCTGAAAAATGATATGAAATTTAAATTGGACAAATGTAAAGTACTAAGTCTAGGAGATGTAAACAGAGAAACCAGATATCAGATAAACAATGTTGTTATATAGAACTCCGACTGTGAGAAAGACTTAGGAGTAATGATAAGTAGGAATCTTAAGCCAAGACAACAATGTGTATTTGCTCAAAACAAGGCTAACAAAGTACTTGGGTTCATACAAAGGAGTGTTGGTTACAAGACTAGTGAGGTTATCCTAAAACTAATATCTTGCGCTTGTGAGACCTCACTTAGATTATGCGGTTCAGTTCTGGTCACTGTACTACAGAATGGATATAGAATCCTTAGAAAGAATTCAGAAGAGAATGACAAGACTAATCCCAGGCATTAGGAACCTTGATAACAGAGACAGGTTAAAGCATCTTAATTTGCACTCCCTCGAGAGATGAAGAGTGAGGGGCGATATAATTGAGGTGTACAAATGGAAGTCAGAGTTAAACAAAGGTGATGTAACAACGGTACATACTCAAACTATCCAACCAGGAGCGAACTCGTAGCAATATTTTTAAATTAGACAAGTTTAGATTTAGGTGCGAGATAGGTAAACATTGGTTTGGAAATATAGTTGTGGATGAGTGGAACAAGTTACCAAACATCATCATTAACTCGAATACACTGGATAGCTTCAAATATAGGTTGGATGGATATACGAGCGATAGGGGTAGGTAGTAGGCAGCTACCAAAAAGGGAGGTACAGTCGACCCTCGTTAATTCGGACTCCTTTAATCCGGATTTCGGATAAATCGGACGAAATCTGAACTGTCCATATCAAATTTCTGGTTCTAGGATTGTCCCAGTTGCAATTGGGGTTGCAATTTCAAATTCTGTGTCACTACTAAGAAATAACAAAGTCCCTGGTGCACTCTAAGATTAAGAGAAAACGGACGACTCAGGAGTCCTGAAGTGAGAGAAAACGGACTCCTATGACGGGGCACTCAAATAAAGAGACATGGCTACATGTTTTGTGGACTAGCCACTGTATAGTATCCTTTTCATCACTTTGTAATAAACCTCATTATGCCTATGTGTGTTTCTGATAATTATCATAACATTATATACTGTATTTATATATTTAGCGGTTGTACAAACACAAGGCCTCACACATGCCACTCAGACTGACAGACTTGACAAGTTTTACCAACCATAAAGACAGTTGAAGCTTTAAACATCACTCACAATGGATCTTGAATATTCCAACTGTAATCAGACATACCTAAGTTGCCTCAACAATTGCAACCCCAGTTGCAATATCAAATTCTGTGTCATTACTAAGATATAACAGGCTCTGGTGCACTCTAAGATTAAGAGAAAACGGACGACTCAGGAGTGCTGAAGTGAGAGAAAACGGACTCCTATGACGGGGCACTCAAATAAACATACACATAGCTGTATAATGCAATATTAACCCCTAAATCGGTTAATTGGGACAATCGGCTAAAACGGACACCCTTCCCCCCCCTATTAGTCCATTTTAACGAGGGTCGACTGTACTACCGCCTGGGAAGATATTGGAAGCATAGTTTGTTGTCTAATGATAGACCCTGCTGCCAAAGGGCATCACAAAAATTGTAACCATGTCCCAGGTTGCTGATCTGACTTTCTGCCTCATTTACACACAATTGCAGGGTCTCAATTGTTTCTCTTAACATTGACAACACAACATACATATATTGTTTCTCACTCTTGGTCTTTTTTTTTCTTTGTGGGTCTTTATTATCATCATTATTATTATTATTATTATTATTATTATTATTATTATTATTATTATTGCATAATTATTATTATTATTATTAGGGAATTACTACACCACATGAGGTCCCTCATAACACCATCTGTGAGGGAATTACTACACTACGTCAAGCCTCTCATAGCACCATCTGTGAGGGAATTACTACACCATGTGATGCCCCTCATAACACCATCTGTGAGGGAATTAGTACACTGCATCAGGTCCCTCATAACACCATCTGTGAGGGAATTACTACACCACGTCAAGCCCCTCATAGCACCATCTGTGAGGGAATTACTACACCACGTGATGCCCCTCATAACACCATCTGTGAGGGAATTAGTACACTGCTTCAGGTCCCTCATAACACCATCTGTGAGGGAATTACTACACCACATCAAGCCCCTCATAGCACCATCTGTGAGGGAATTACTACACCACGTGATGCCCCTCACAATACCATCTGTGAAGGAGTTACTACACTACGTGTCTGCTGTTCAACACCTCAGCATACATGATCTACGTGACCTCCACTGTAAACATTAATCAGTATGTTCACTGTATGTTCCTTTACCTTTCTCTAATGAAGGCTTTTGTTAAACCACTAATGTATTTAATTAGGCATTTATGTCCAATGTAATTTTAAGCCTTCGGGCTGCAGAACTTTTTCAATTTACCGTTACGCACACACACACGCACCAAGATGGGACCACTGTGCTTCCTTATGCTTATCAATGATGCCCTAAGAGAAACTCCTGCTCGCTGGAAATATGTCAACTCCACCATTGGGATCAGTGACAACAATTCTTCTCCCAACTATATCGCCCTTCAAGATTTATTGAACAGTCTCCAAAACTGGGCCACCAACAACCACGTCACCATCAACCATACCAAGACCATGGTTATGCACATCAACCTCTCTTCCGACGTTATCCCACCCCCTTCCATTACTTTAGGTCCCAACACACTCCAGGTTGTAGATTCCAATAAGCTCCTCGGCGTCACCATAGACAACAAACTAAATTGGAAACCACACGTCAGTGAAGTTGTTAACTCCTCCAGTTTCTATCTCCGCCTCCTCTGCCGACTCAAGTCCTTCGGAGTTCCTGCCCCCGAGCTCCTCAGTGTTTACACAACATTCACACTTTCACCCACACACACACACACACACACACACACACACACACACACACACACACACACACACACACACACACACACACACACACACACACACACACACACACACACACACACACACACACACACACACACACACACACACACACACACACACACACACACACACACACACACACACACACACACACACACACACACACACACACACACACACACACACACACACACACACACACACACACACACACACACACACACACACACACACACACACACACACACACACACACACACACACACACACACACACACACACACACACACACACACACACACACACACACACACACACACACACACACACACACACACACACACACACACACACACACACACACACACACACACACACACACACACACACACACACACACACACACACACACACACACACACACACACACACACACACACACACACACACACACACACACACACACACACACACACACACACACACACACACACACACACACACACACACACACACACACACACACACACACACACACACACACACACACACACACACACACACACACACACACACACACACACACACACACACACACACACACACACACACACACACACACACACACACACACACACACACACACACACACACACACACACACACACACACACACACACACACACACACACACACACACACACACACACACACACACACACACACACACACACACACACACACACACACACACACACACACACACACACACACAGGTTTGATGAACAGTCTCCAAAACTGAGCCACCAACAACCACGTCACAATCAACCATACCAAGACCATGGTTAAGCACATCAACCTCTCCTCCGACATTGTCCCGCCCCCTTCCATTACTTTAGGTCCCAACACACTCCAGGTTGTAGATTCCACTAAGCTCATCGGCGTTACCATAGATAACAAACTAAATTGGAAACCACACGTCAGTGAAGTTGTCAAATCCTCCAATTTCCGAGCTCCTCAGTGTTTACACAACATTCACACTTCCCAAGCTCACCTATGCCTCCCCTACCTGGTCTTCCTCCCTAAATGCCACACTACGTAAACACCTAGAAAAAGTGCAAAAGAGGGAATGCAAGATAATTCTCTCCCCTTCCTACTCCACATATCAAGAAGCGCTCAACACACTGATCCTCTAGGCTCTCACTGACCATCACCACGCCCTCTTCTGCAAATTTGGTGAGAAGCTTCTGCACCATCCTCGACACCGGCTCCTACTACCACCCGAGATCCCTCGTCAGAGAATTGCTGTTCGACACCACAACCGCTTCCAGCCCATACGAGCATGTACAGATCGATATAAGAACAGCCCAGTCCCAACCACTGTAAAATTATCAATAACTTGTAATCAACCAGTGTATTCACTCCCAGCCAATCTTACTTTTTGCACTGTCACTATGTTGAAATGCCCTGTAGTTTGAGCTTCTCACATCTAGTTATTATATATCATATTTGTATCACTTATGTTACTTGTATATTATTTGTAAATAAAGAGACCCATTCCCCAATTATGTTACTGTATATTTTCAGCCTTTCAATAAACCATTAATTATTCTTAAAAAATGCACACACACACACTGAACCCTAGAAGATCCGGACTAAAAGGGGGGACCACCTGTCCGCACAAGATGAATGTCCGAATCTTCCGGCGAATGTACAAAATACGGTGTATCCTCGACTTACGACATATTCGACTTACAACAGCCCGGACATACGACGGCCCTGTTTCCTCCTCTGCTTCATCCAATTAATGTAGTCTCCATGCTTAATTAAAAAATAATTGAGGCCCTGTGTGCATTCAGCTGAATACATTAAAGGTAAGTGCACAATAACACTTTATTAATTTTTCATTATTGATTACAATCATGCGCCGGTTAACGTCCGACCGAACAATATCGATGTATCGTCCGTGTACCCCAAAATCCGTGGCGCCTGCTGGGCCACCACTCACGACCCCTGGCGGAGAACCAGTAGTCCTCCCCCATACTGGTCAGATATTGTGTTAAAGGAATATGCTTCCTTGATTAGGCTTTTTTTAAACATTTGCCTGCAGGTGTAATGTTAACCTACATCTATTGAGGATAAAATCTTTCACCCACAAATTGACAATGACACATTTGCTGTATTCAGACATATCTAGTTGCCTCAACAATTGCAACTCCAGTTGCAATTGGGGTTGCAATTTAAAATTCTGTGTCATTACTACGGAATAAAGAAGTATTTGGTGTACTGCACTCTAAGATTAAGAGAAAACGAAGGACTCAGGAGTCCTGAAGTGAGAGAAAACGGACTCCTATGATGGGGCACTCAAATAAAGAAACATGGCTACATGTTTTGTGGACTACCCACTGTACAGTATTGGTGGTATATTTTTCATCACTTTGTAATAAACCTAGTCATGCCTATGTGTGTTTCTGATAATTACCATAACATTATATATTTATATATTTAGAGGTTGTACAAACACAAGGCCTCACACATGCCACTCAGACTAACAGACTTGACAAGTTTTACCAACCATAAAGACAGTTGAAGCTTTAAACATCACTCACAATGGATCTTGAATATTCCAACTGTAATCAGACATATCTAAGTTGCCTCAACAATTGCAACCCCAGTTGCAATTTCAAATTCTGTGTCATTACTAAGAAATAAATAAGTGTCTGGTGTACTGCACTCTAAGATTAAGAGAGAAAACGGACTTCTTTGACGGGGCACTCAAATAAAGAGAGACATAGCTACATGTTTTGTGGACTACCCACTTTACATTATCCTTTTCATCACTTTGTAATAAACCTAGCCATGCCTATGTGTGTTTATGATATTTACCATAACATTATACAGTATATATATATTTAGTGGGTCTAAATGGTTGTAAAATGGGAAACTTGGGGTTGGGTGCCTGGAACCCCCATTAGAATAAATCCGATAGGTTTATGTAATTTCGGACAACGTCCATTTCG
>NW_024736148.1:3124714-3174456 GCF_018991925.1 Homarus americanus
TATTATTTATATTTATATTTATTATTATTATTATTATTATTACTATTAGTATTATTATTATTACTATTATATTTTAGCCCCCAGGCCCCAATGTGGGTCAGTGACCTGTGCCCGGGTGGTCTGATCAATGTAAAAAAATAAATAAAAAATAAAAAATAAAAATAAAATAATAATAATAATAATAATAATAATAATAAATAAAATAAAATAAAAAATAACCATTCTGAAATCCCAAAAATTCTGAAATCCGAAATGCATCTGGTCCCAAGGATTTCGGATAAAGGATTGTCAACCTGAGTACTGTACCAAGAAATGTGATGTCAGTCAGTTATAAGTTTTACATGCATTTATGTAAACACAAATAAGGCACATAATGTATAGTACTAATCTCTACAAACTCAAATTCATGCATAATATTGCAAAAGCATCACGAGTGCAAAGGTTAGTAGTATAATGCTAAAAGCTATCTAATACCATGCAGAGTTTTCATGCATCAGCAAAATTAGACATCTAAGCAGGTGCAGTACTAGCAGTACTGTATAGTACTGTATAGTATTCTTCACTGAAAATACAACTGAAGAGCTTACCTACAAAATTACTAGTCTGGGATATCAACGGTCGAAACCGCTCCATTACCTCTTTCTTAGTGACCTTTAAAGCCTGAAAGATGATATTTGAGAGCATTGTAAAATACTGTTATTGCATAACAGAAAAGAGGTTCTGGCAATAACCAATACATCCAGTATATCATACCATACTTCAGGATTGCAATAATTTTCCTAGCAAAGTACAGTACAGTATAAATATACTGTACTGCATGTGTGTGCATATTATACTGTACACTGTACCATTGTTAATTCGAAAAAAAGGGGGCCCCGGGGTGAGGTGTTGATTATATGTAGAAGTCCGTGTGCTTTATTGGGACTAATGAAATATATATGGATCCTCGTATTTCGATGCCAGATTTGGTAAAACGTTACTCTGACACCTAAGCAGCACGGGTAGTCCCCATTAGAGGTTCACGGCGCCATAAGCTCGTTGAACAGGCTTTGTGTGAAATATAACAGTCTAGGACTGCTTTTAGTGTCCTGGTGGCCCAGAGGTAACGTTCCCCGGTCACAATCATAAGATCGTGGGTTCGAATAATGAGGGGTGAGGTGTTGATTACATGTAGAAGTCCACGTGCTTTATTGGGCTAATGAAATATACGTACGTAAGAACATACATACATACATACATACATACATACATACATACATACATACATATACAGTATTACCCCGCTTAACGCGCTTTCACTTAACGCGTTTTCGCATATACGCGGTGCCTTGCCAAAGCTGAACTTTCACTTAACGCGGATTTTTCCACAGCAACGCGGTGAGTGTCCGGCTCGAGAGCTATTTTTAGATTCGCACCACCCCCCACCCACCACCCTGCCTGACTGCCTGTTTTAGCTCATAAAATTCATACAAATTACCCAGCCAGAATATAATTTACATTGCTGGAATTCTTATAATTTGGTGATCATTTTGAATATAAACAACATATATTTTGCATTAAACATACAATTTTTAGATAAAAATTGTTCTCTAGGTAATTATGTTATCTTTTGTCCAAAATATATGACATTTATATTCAAAATATTCCTGGTCTTACAAGGAATCCAGCAATGTCAATTATATTATCCTAACTTTAGTTTGAGGTATTATTTATTAAAATTTAGTGGTTATCCCACACATCTCCTTGGGACGGTTGGTGGTGGGGGGTGGGGGGGAGGGAGGGACCGACCGACCGACCATCTGTTACCCGGTGAAGAATTATTTTTTTTTTTAACTGAAGATATTTGTTTTAGCTCATAAAATTCATACAAATTACCCGGTCAGAATATAATTTACATTGCTGGAATTCTTATAATTTGGTGATCATTTTGAATATAAACAACATATATTTTGCATTAAACATACAATTTTTAGATAAAAATTGTTCTCTAGGTAATTATGTTATCTTTTGTCCAAAATATATGACATTTATATTCAAAATATTCCTGGTCTTACAAGGAATCCAGCAATGTCAATTATATTATCCTAACTTTAATCTGAGGTATTATTTAATACTAAATGTTAAAAACTCTTGAATGGAGGATTGGTGGGGGGTGGGGGGAGGGTGATTGGAAGAGGGGGGGGAAGGCAAGGTGGGGTACTTTGATTGACAGATAGTGTTGAAGAATATTTTTTTTTTTTTTATTAACTGTAGATATTTGTTTCAGCTCATAAAATTCATACAAATTATCCGGCCAGAATATAATTTACATTGCTGGAATTCTTATAATTTGGTGATCATTTTGAATATAAACAACATATATTTTGCATTAAACATACAATTTTTAGATAAAAATTGTTCTCTAGGTAATTATGTTATCTTTTGTGAAAAATATATGACATTTATATTCAAAATATTCCTGGTCTTACAAGGAATCCAGCAATGTCAATTATATTATCCTAACTTTAGTTTGAGGAATTATTTATTACTATACCTGGTTTTCCCCCAAAAATTTCTCAGAGGGAAGAGCCAGTGAGTGTAGTGTGAGAAGAGGGGGAGGGAGTTGAGTCCATTATTTGAATGGACATTAACTTGGCGACTGTATTTCTCTATTTCTCTTAAGTATTAATTGTGTGCATGTACCATCATAAAATTAAGATGTTATTTTTACTACAACATAGTTATTTGTCGTCAAAAAGTGGAGTTTGGGGGTCGGGCTGGGTTCTATTGGAATTAATCCCATATGTTCTGTTATTCACTTAACGCGGTTTTCACTTAACGCGGGACCCTCTGGGTTCAATTGACCGCGTTAAGTGGGGTACAACTGTACATATATACATACATACATATCATATATACATACAGTGACCCCGCGGTGGTTAACGAACTCAATCCGTTCCAGAAGGTCGTTCGTTAACCGAAACCATTGTTTCAATGGGTTTTTGGGTAATTGGTTCCAGCTCACAGAAAATTTCCTAAATTCAACAAAAATGGTAGAAAAGTTCACTTACTTTGAGGTGTGTATGTAGAAGGCTCCTGGATGATGATGATGATGATGATGGGAATTAGAATAGGGGTGGAGGAGAAGGAAGAAGAAAAGGCATTGGGGTGGAAGAGAAGTCACCCCATGGCACCATTTCATCCATAAAATTTTAGTTCTCTTGGTGTATTTCAAGATTATTTTCTTTAAATGAACACTGCACTGCATTATATATTGTCAATGTGTAAAATATATTTCAAAATGACCAATAATTTGCTTGGAAACACAGAAAAAAGCGTTTAGTTGAAGAGAGTCTCAAGCAAGATGTTACCTCCACTGAAAACAGAGAGAGACTAACGCCTGTCTGGTGTGTTAACAGGCTGGATGGCACGCCAGAAACTAATTTCTTTACCTTCAATTATGTTCAATAATTGTTAAAATGACTAAAAAAAGTTAATATTAAACTTTTAAAACTATTGAATAGTATAAACTTCTTGATATTTACTAAAATAGTAAGGAATTTAAGCCCTAGAACCGATTAATGTATAGGCGGACTGATACTAAAGCTGGTTGCCCGGTCAGTGCAAGCGAAAACATGTTGAGGTCGGTTCGTAAGAACTTCGTTAACCGAATTTTTGTTCGTTAACCGAATTGAAGATCCTTATGGAAGGCAGTTCGTTAACCGAAATTTCGTTAACCGAGGCGTTCGTTAAATGAGGGGTCACTGTACATACATACATACATATACAGTTAACCCTCACTTTACGCGGTCCCACATTCCGCGTTTCCACGTTTACGCGGTGCCCTGCCGGAACCCAGGATGCTCACATTCCGCGGTGCGTGTACCCCTTTACGCGGAGAGCGGCTGGCGAGCCGCGCCATTTTTGGATCCAAACCTCCCGCCATCCGCCATGTTGTGTAAGCTGCGCGAACATGGTGCGCACAAGGTCGCCCAGTCATCAAAACATTACCAGTTCTTCACCCGCCACCCACCACAGCCGGCCCAAGTCAGTGATAGTGATAATTATGGTGAGGATATGGACTTATATGGACTTTGGGGAGTTTGACAAAGAGGCCCTGCAAGCCTCTGTGGTGGATAGTGATACAATTGATACAAGTGACACAGGTGAGGGCCAATAATCTGCCCTCTGCCTCGGAACCAACCGCCCATCCCCGTGTGCCCAGCCATTTTTTCTACTAATGTAAGTGTTAAAAAACCTAATATTATTGATATTTCTCTTAATTATTAATTGTGTGTGCATACCATCATAAAATTAAGAAGTTATTTTTACTACAACATAGGTATTGTGTCTGAAAAAGTGGAGTTTGGAGGTCGGCCCGGTCTCTATTTCAATTAATCCTATATGTTATGTTGTTCACTTTACGCGTTTCTCACTTTACGCGGGCCGCCGTGGGTTGAATTAACCGCGTAAAGTGATGGTTCACTGTATGTATATATATATACAGTGACCCCTCGTTTAACGAACACCTCGGTTAACGTAATTTCGATTAACGAACTGCCTTCCATAAGGATCTTCAATTTGGTTAACGAAAAAAAATTCGGTTAACGAAGTTCTTACGAACCGACCTCAACATGTTTTCTGTGTTTCCAAGCAAATTATTGGTCATTTTGAAATATATTTTACATATTGACAATATATAATGCAGTGCAGTGTTGATTTAAAGAAAATAATCTTGAATTACACCAGAGAGCTAAAATTTTATGGGTGAAATGGCGCCATGGGGTGACTTCTCTTCCACCCCAATGCCTTCTCTTCTTCCTTCTCCTCCACCCCCATTATAAATCCCATCATCATCATCATCCAGGAGCCTTCTACATACACACCTCAAAGTAAGTGAACTTTTCTACCATTTTTGTTGAATTTAGGAAATTTTCGGTGAGCTGGAACCAATTACCCAAAAACCCATTGGAACAATGGTTTCGGTTAACGAACTTTTCGGTTAACGAACGACCTTCTGGAACGGATTGAGTTCGTTAACGGAGGGGTCACTGTATGTATGTATGTATGTATGTATGTATGTATGTATGTATGTATATATATATATATATATATATATATATATATATATATATATATATATATATATATATATATATATATATATATATATATACATGTATACATATATATATATATATACATATACATATATACATATACATATATATATATATATATATATATATATATATACACATATATATATATATATACATACATATATATATATATATATATATATATATATATATATATATATATATATATATATATATATATATATATATATATATATATATATATACACAGTATATATATATAAATATATATATATATTTATTTTTTTTTTTTCGAAACTATCTTGAGCTCCTATTTTCTCCATTACCTTGAACGCCTTTCTCTTTTGTCGGATCACCAATATGGCTTTCACCAGGCAAGATCTACTGGTGATATGCTCTCCTATTGCACCCATCTTTGGTCATCCTCACTTAGGGATTATGGGGAAACTTTCATCGTGGCCCTCGACATCTCCAAAGCATTTGACAGGGTATGGCACAAGTCTTTGCTATCTAAACTTCCCTCTTTTGGTTTCTCTCCCCCACTTTGTTTTCTCATCTCTAGCTTCCTCGAGAACCGATCAATGGCAGTTAATCGAACTGAAAATCCTTATGGGAGCTAACTCATTTACCGAAATTTCGTTAATCGAACTGTTTGTTAACCGAGGGACCATTGTACTGGGAAAATTATCACGGAATTTCTAGAAAATGTGCCCCTCGGGAAATTTAAATTCTGGATATTGGAGATTTTCAGGTTTGAGGGATTCCGGGTAATGGAGATATTACGGTTTCAAATATTAAAATAAATCCACAGTAAATTATAAAAAAAACTAGCTAACTACAGATAAAAATAAAAGATACATGGCATTTCACATGTTTATTTGCAAATCTTTCTTTTGAGATTAATCAATTACTGATTATTTATCAAAATTATGGCTGTTCAATCAGGATCTTTTAGACCTAAATTTAAGCCCAGCATGACCTACCTAAAGAGAATACGTTCAGCCACTCTTCCCCCTACAATTCATCGTAGGGATAGTGAACGGGCTGAAAAAAAATCTATCCAACACTACGATCACTTTCTTCCTTATCCACACAAGTATCATTGACGTAGTCTTGTGGTTTGCAGACATAATGTTGTCTCTGTTCGCATTAAATGAGGATACAGACCTATCTGAGGTGGAGGATGACCTGCACTTCTCTTCCTGTAAACTCTGTAACTGTCCCAATCCTTAAACATTATTGCCTTGACCGTTCCACTGTCAGTGACCTCCTACCACAGGAAGAGTCACTAACTACCATCTCAACACCTACTTATTCCTAATAGTTTAGATTCAATTATTTTACACTACCCCCACTTTGGTGGGTGCTAATTCCCATTGTCCTTAAATCATATCAATATTGTCTCCATATCACAAATCATAGCATGTTCTGCAAGATACGAACACCAATGTATTAATGTTTGACTGCAGGGTCTTACGGCTAGGCATGTCGCCCCCTAGGGTGTAATAAATTAATAAAAAAATAACAAGCCCAGCATGTCTAAACAGATGCTCACAAGCAGAAGATGCAGGTAGTGGGGTGTTAAGCTTCAGATATAAATCACATAATGTTGGGAAAGACCTCAGTAGCTCCACTCCATCCCCTGGGCATGCCAAGTAGCTATCAAGCTCTTTCAATTGAGGAATTTGTGGATGATTGTTGCCTCCATAGTGACCGAGTCCGACTAAGACTCGATGTGAACTGTCCCTCTAATTGTGGTGTGACCGTAGCGATGTCACTTTTTTATTCTAATTGATGAGTGGCTGAATTTTTTTCACCACATAACATCTGGCAGGTTCTGGGGGGCAGTGGTTCTTAGTTATTTAAGCAGAATTTTAAATACTACACTCAGGCTCACACATATGTATAGATACAGGGCTTTATATCTAAGACAGAATTATGTAAAGCATGTAAGAACCACAGCCTCTTTGAAATTCATTTTGGGTAAAGGTATATGCAAAGAGCAACAGATGTCTAACGGGAAGACCAAGCCCCTAAAGGAAATGTGGGGGAGAAAAGAAGGGATTCGATGGGAGAGGGGGGTATATGGGGGTAAGCTAGGTCAAGGATAGGTTAGTCCTTGGGTTAGGCGAGGTAGGTGGTCAAGGTGCTAATGGACACAAGAAGATCAAAGTGAAAGTCCGCTGTCATGGCTACTGCCACCTGACCTGACGTCACCTCGCAAAACCTCTAGGTATGTGACCGCATGGGGTCTCTCCACATTCACACTGTACCCTTCATGGCTCCACCGACACAACTCTTTTACTATGGTTAATAATTAATTAAATTAATTCAAAAATATATTATTAGTTTGCATGTAAAAAGTAACAAAATTTGTTTTTCAATTGTATTTGAGGAAAACTATTAGAAAACCAAACTTAAGTAAAAGTACTAAAATATTGGAGTACTTTTTAAAAAGTAGTTACCCAAAAAGGTACTCGAGTACAGTACTTAAGTAAATTTATTTAGTTACTTTACAACTCTGCCCATAGGTGCCAGATAACCAGGATTCTACTGATCTTTATTTTCATCTCTGATGTATATTTAAGGAACTACAACAATGATTTGAATAAAGTGGGGAAAGGCTTTAAAGACAAGGGAAAATGTGAGGTTAAAACACACACACAAAAAATGCCAATCAGTCCTTTGAGAACCTGACACAATCTTTCCCAGCATAAAAGTCAAATTACTGTACAACAAAAACTTAACTGATGAAGGGGTACTAAATAATTATCTTCTTGTTTTTGAGTGTTTTCGGTTAAGTTAGGTAAGGTTAGGATAGATTAGGTTGAGATTCACTTGGTTTGGTTAGATAGTAAGGTTAGGTTAGATTAGATTAGATTAGATTAGGTTAGGTTAGGTTAGGTTAGGTTAGGTTAGGTTAGGTTAGGTAAGGTAAGGTAAGGTTAGGTAAGGTTAGGTTAGTTTAGATTAATCAGAAAGAAGGCCTTCTTAGTAACTATCATTGGTAAAGGTGGAGAAGACGGCCCAAATGCGTTTTTATACAATATTTCGTTCATATTTTCCTGTAATAAAATCTAAACAACAACATTGTAGTATTTTTTTTTTTACAGGGATGCACCATTTAGTGATCGGGATGCATTCCTGAAAAACAGATGGCTAAATGATTTCATTGACGAGCGGGACAGAAACGAGGAATAATATCCATGGAGATGGCACGTAATTGTGTAGCGGAGACACCTGGCCAACTTGCCACCCAGTAGCACTCAGAGCGGATAAGGGTGAGTTGTGAGATACTTTATTCTTCAACTCATAATTTTGGGTAGATACATGTAATTTTCCCCATTTTTTTTTTTACTGTTTTACATGCACACACATTCGTTCATACAGAATGTGCAAACAAATTAAAAAAATAATTATTATAAGGTCAAAAACAAAGGGAATACAATAAACAGTTCTTATCTGGTCTACCTCCTAGCTGACAAGAGCAGAGGGGGAAGGAGGAGCAATCACTTCCGTACACAATATCACAATAGTACAGGGTAATGAACTTTCTGTACAGTACTCGATAACACGCCAAAGTCACAACAATAACAGCGATGAACATCAATAGGAACGATGCACAGTGATTGATAATAAACAGAGCAAAAAGGAAAGCGCAGATTGCAATGATCAAAGGCAGGGTAAACACTAGTGCAATCCAGTAATATCTCTGTTAGCCAGAATTCCTCAAACCTGGAATTTTAATTTTCTCTGAAAATCGTTCCCAAAGCCGGAATTTAACTTTTACAAGCATACAGTAAGTACAGTACAGTGCATTACCCTTATTCAAGATGACTGGAAAGAGGCCATCAAGTGGAAGTGACCGCAGTAGTGCAAAAAGAAGCCGCAAAGGCATTACATTGGATATTAAACTTGATGTTTTAAGAAGGTATATCATAAATTATTTAATGTACTGTATGTGTTTATAAATGTTTATTTTCATTCATAAAAGTGATTGAATTACTTTTTTGGGGCCGAAAAAAAATCCTCAGGAACGCATCTCCAGTTTGATAATGGAAGTCAATGGGAAAATAGGTTTCGCGTTACGGAATTTCGCGATACGGTCAATTTTCCAGGGACGCAACCCTTCCGTAACGCAGTGGATGCCTGTATAACAAACCTAGATCTGTACCTCCTCTGGATACCAAAAAATTCCTTTCTGTTTTTTGCTGCAAAAGCTAGATTATGATTTCTAAAATCATTTCTAAAATTCAGGTTGGCTAATTCATAGGCAGTATCTTCTATAGCAGCTCCCTTTCCAAGTGGTTTAGTGTCGGCCTTGAAAATAGGTTTCCCAGCGAGTTATAGATCACGAAACCGAACAATTGCAGATCGTTAAATAACCAGGGGCGTTAGAAATTTTAAATCACTAAACTGAATTATCGCAAAGTGAACGATCTCTAAATGGCGAATACAGTATCTGTATTTCTTTGTAGCCTATCCTTCAATCATAAATTACAGTACTTGTTAGTGGTCAGTGCCTAAAAGAAGAGGGAAATGACAGGGGTAAAAACCCTGTGAACACTGATCATATGGCAGTAATTTGACGTCTCTACGTGTTTTGTTGGCAAAGAAATAAATTATTGGTAAAACTGTAGATAACAGCTACCACCAGAAGTCATTTGTTGATTTTCTTTTTATTTGGTGTACTTATTGTTTTTGATGATTTTAAGTACCTGTATATTAAAAGAAATGACAACTTTCTATTATGACTTTTTTTTTATTATATTTTTTTTTTGCTCTATCCCACTTCATAATTCTCCTCCCGGCACCATTTTTTTTACCTAGCTGAATCCCACTTCAAGAGACGTTTTCTATAAATGATGGTGAACGCTTCCACGAATTCCTCCTTGCCATTGCTGATGTATATCAATCTCAATATTAAGGCAAGTTGTTTAACACATAAATTAACACGACAATGCATAGAACCTAATGAAACCTGTCCTAACATACCCAACCTATAGGTATGTTAGGTCAGGTTCTATTAGGTTCTATGCATTGTCATTTCCATTTTCGTGTTTAATATCATATTTGTGTGTAAAAAAAATTTCAACCAATTCGGACAATTCCTTCTGGTGGTAGCCGTTATCTACACCTTTACCAAATTATTTACCATAATTATGGTTCCGTCGGATATCCCATGGCAACCATGCTTTGGTTCACATTGTCTACTGTACAGAAGCATCCACTGTTTTTGTTTACGTACATGTCAAGACACAAATAACAAGTTCATCAGGTGTGTTCATTACAATTTATAGTAGATTGAAATATTTATTTTTTTCTAGAGATGTTGTTTGACTGATAGTATGAAAATGTAAATGACAAGGCACGGGTTAGGTAAGGTTCTAATGGGTTCTGGAGCAGATTGTTAACACCAGAACTCATTGTTGGATTCCGCTCATTTTTTTTTCCACAGGTGTTCTTTGGATGATAGTAAGTACAGTATTAAAAATGATACAACAATGCACAGAATCTAATAAAACCTGACCTAACCCACCAAAGAATCTTGCCTAACATTACTTAACCCCCTACCCCGGGGCCCTCCACCATATTAAACAGAAAATACTTACTTCGATATTTGGTACCAATGAAAGCAACTTTCTTGAAGTGACATGGTGTAATTTAACGTTTCTTGTGGACGTGAGAGTACGCTCAAACCGAGCGGCTCGGTTGTAGCACAGAAACAAAGAGCAGATGACACCACAAGCCAACACGGCAGATTTTTCGGAGGAATATTTCCGGTAAATAATTAATTTCTTCACATACAAAGCATGTGGAGACATCATTTTAGTGTCATATGATAAATTTTTCACTTTGCTTTACCCCGCAATTTCCCTCATCCTTCATACCCTGATCACTACAGGTCGTTTATCATCGTAGAGAAAAAATATAAATAAAATAAAATAATTATAAGTTAAAATAAGTTGTGGTATCATTTATATAACTCACTATCATCCAAAGAACATCAGTGGTATAAGTGAACATCATCGAAAGACTCCTCCTAGTGTTAGCAGTCTGGTAAACTATTTAAAAAAAAAAATAATTACCAGGCAATGGGCCCACTGCCAGTATTAGCCCACCTAAGTATGGCAAAGGGGATAGAAGTAAAAAAAAAAAAATTAAAGCATGTATTAAGAAATGCAGATGGACAAAAATTACATACTGAAATCTCCTGGCTGTGGACATGGTACCAGGCATAGACCCCCAAAGACTATGCACCCTGGGCAGTGAGTCCAACCACCTCACCTGAAGATGTTTTATGACATAACTGTACACAAAATACATAAATATGGGTACATGAACAAGAATGCTATCGCTTACGTTTCAATGAAAAGGGTTCCGGCTACTAGACCGAGTGCCTAAGTGTTTTCAGTGACACCTGCGTACAGTAACAAACCAATTTCAATTACTCAAATAATTTATATTTACTACTTCATTAATATAATTGCGTAAATTCAGTGGTCATTGTTCACCGTATATCAAGAGGGTATTTATCAATATTTCATTAGGTCATAACTCAGTACAAGGTTCTAAATGTACAGCATGGATACTAAAATGGAGTGTGTTATACTTGTACCTCTAAATACTGGAAACTGTCTAACAACTATTAGTGAAGGAGGTAACGACTCACAGGTCCCTGCTGGTGTATCATTAGAGCCGGGTTGTACAATGTATTTTGAAATTCTTGCATTTTTACACTTAATACCATTATAATAATAAAATTAATAGTATTTATTATGCAATTCCTTTTTATTAATGATTTTAATTAGAATATATTTGTAAATATTGACTACATTAGCTTCGCAGGCAGCATATTGTCCTGATTATTGAGTGGACAGTATGTGAATAATGTGACCCGTACTGAGTCACCCCTGTCGTCTGCTCCTGAATCTACAAAACTTAAAAACATTGAGTTATTTTAATTACCAAAGAGATTTAAGGTTATGGCTGAATTAAATTCAGTATTCTAAAACTATCAAATTTATTATTGGTGGACATAGACAAGTCATTTATATTAAACTTGATGGTGAGGTGAGGGGGCGGGTCACGGGCAGGGGTGTGTCATAAAATAAGTAGCTAATCTTCTTACAGCCAACCCAGTTACGCTTTTTTTTATAAGTTGCATATTGTATGAATATAAATATAATGAATAATGCTTAACAACTCATGGCACTTAAAGTACCTTAAAAAAGGACATGTTGTATACATCTAATCTACACCTTTTACGGCTATTAGCTTGTTGCTTGAAGATTGGGAGAGTGATCGGTTTCTCCTCCATCCTGTGTGAGTGGTCACTCCGGGGTCACCATTTGTGGGGTATGGGTTGTTTGTTTGGGTTCACACTCAGGATGGGATGGAGAAAGGAAACTCACAATGTGCTCTCTGTATACATGTTGTATTGGATGTACAATGCAGCTTGGTACTGGGAAGGCAGCATGGTTACAAGCGTGATGTAGAGAGAGCTGGTTGGTGAGGGTGCTCAGAGGAGGACAGCTTGTGGGTCGCCATGCTCGCCGGCGGGAGCGAGGACCGCCAGGCAGGCGGAGGAGGAGGTGGAGGTGTTGCTGGCTGGTTGGTGTAGGTAGAAAGAGAGCGATCACCACGAGGTCAGGTCTTAAATAGCGGGGGTTGGCGTGGCTTAGTAGTTGACCCCCGCTCCGTGGGCGGCGCTGGTTGACCTAGACCACGAGGCATACACTGGGGAATTCGCGGGGTCGGCTATGCAGCGACAAACAGCGTTTATAGGGGAGAAATCCACTACAATACTCCCTCCTTCCCTCCAGGCGGTGTAGGAGACTTGTTGTCTGCAGGGTTGCATAGCACATGTGAGGCAGAACGGGAGGTGCATGCCTCATGTGAGACAACGGCGATGGCGTGGATGAGCCGGTCGCTGGAGACAACTGTCTAGATACACAATATCTGTGGGAGTAGAGAGGGAGAAAAAGGGTGTGTGGAGGCGATGAATGTTGTGCTTCCCTCACGGCAGGTACAGAGTCGTGAGATGCGCCTGCTGGGGTGTGTAGGCCTGGGTCAGGAGCAGGGGCTGCGTCAGAAGAAGCGGATGAGGGCTCGTGACAGCAGCTGGGTCCACGACAGCAGCAGGGTGCAGGACATTAGCAGGGAGTACCTGAGGGAGAAAAGAGGGGTATGTGGGTCCGCACTTAGGAGCAGGGGCCGCGTCAGGAGAAACGGCAGGGGGTACTGCTGGGGCCGGGGCGGCGTCTGAGGCAGAACGGGCGGTGCATGTGCTTCCCTCACGGCAGGTACAGAGTCGCTCCGTGGGCGGCGCTGGTTGACTTAGACCACGAGGCACACACTGTGGAATTCGCGGGGTCGGCTACGCAGCGACAAACAGCGTTTGTAGGGGAGAAATCCACTACAAGCTAACTTCCCCATCTAGAGTACTGCTGTAGCGTACTGTATTGTCTATTATCTCTTTGTATGGCCACACAACGTACGTACATGTAGATATCTCACACTCAGGAATGAGGTAGAATAGAAACTCACGATGCGTTTTCTGTATATATATTGTTGTACAGAGTAGTGCTAAGGAGTTACTAGGTGAGGTGTAGCTTGCTCAGAGTTCCTGTAGGGCGAGGAGCTCTCTGAGGAAGCTGGGTGGTGAGGTGCTGGAGAGAGATCTTGCTGGTCCTGCAGGTCAGAGTAGAATGGTCTCCCTGTCTGTTGTTGTTGTTGAGATTGTGGGACCGTAGTCCGACACGGGCCTTTGCCTATAGGCGGCCCGTTTGGTGGTTCCGGCTGGAGCTCCAGGAGCAGCCAGACCGGATTGGGATTGGAGGTGGTCCTACCCGCAGATTTGGAAGGATACTGCAGGTTGCAAGTGTGAGCGGACCCCCGATCAGTGGACGCTTACCACCAACCCCCACTCTTGGACGTGGTCAGTTTCGGAGTGGCACGCCCCCCAAACTGGGGTCCGCACTTGCTGGGAGAGGATACTTTCTAAGCTATCTGGGTGATGGGTATCGTGTGATGACCCGGAGAAGGTGGTGAATGTGGTTTGTTTGGGCCTTTCGGGTTAGAGTGGCCGCTGGTGTTGTGTGTGCTTCTAGGGAGATTTAAGTTCTGTTTCGGAGGCTCTGTGTGACTTCGCAGTCGAGGAGATAGTGTTCAAGTGGGTTGGCTGCTGGCTCCTGACAGTAGGTGCATTCCATGATGTCATTTCCGATCATCTGCCAGAAGCACTTGTACCCTAGTCGTAGTCGATGAAGGCTGACTTGGGTTTGTCTTGGTGTTTTCTTGTCCGCGAAAGGTGGTTCCCCTTTTGTAGCCGCCAGGTACCATTTGGCTGATTGGGAACCAGCGTTGAATGTGTGAAGGAAGCTCTTTTTGATGTGGAGCTTGCTAGTATTTCTGAGGTGATTCTTGATCTGTTGCACACTTGCTGGAACTTGAATGTGTACGCTACTAGAACGTGTAGCTGCCTTGGCTGCTTCGTCTGCCACGTCGTTTCCTCCGATCCCTACATGACTGGGAATCCAGTGTAAGACGACTGGGCGGTTTTGTTTTTGGAATTCCTGTAGCTGTGCGAGGATCGAGGTTATGATGTGGACGTTGTCTCTTGGCTGACTGTGTTGCAGCGCCTGCATGACCGATTTCGAGTCCGTGTGAATTATGATGGACTTGTTGTGTTGTGTTGCAGCGTGTTGTGGGGCCTTTGAGATTGCTACCAGCTCTGTTTGTAGGGTGGAGCAGTCATTAGAAAGTCTCCATCGGAGGGTCTGACCTTGGGTGTAGAAGGCCGCTCCGGATCTATGATGTTTTGGATCCACCGAGCCGTCTGTGAAGTATGGTGCTGCATCAGCCAGTGTCTCGGTGGCTATGGCTTCCAGAGTTATTCTTTTGAGGTCCTCCTTCTGGAGGTTGGCTTTGCTTTCACCTAGGTCGGTAATTTTTAATGTGGCTGGTGGAGGGCTCCATGGTGGAGGAACTACGTAACCATTGTCTCGTGTGTCTTGGTTGTTCTTGACGAGTGTTTCTGCTTGCAGGTGTCGGATGACCTCGCTTGCCTCGTGCGACCAGGTGGCCCCTCGCACTCTGTGGTCGAGGCGGAGGGAGGCACTGATTCGAATTTTGGCAGCTGTGGGCATATCTGATCTACAGAGTTTGGCGAGGAGACCGGCTGTCGCCTGCTTGACTCGTACTGCCAGGGATGGTAGTTCAGTTTCCATTTGCAAATTGCAAATTCTGGTCCACATGGGTGCTCCGAGCATGGTCCTGAGAGCATTATTTTGGATGACTTCTAGCTTAGCTATCTGGTCTTCTCTCAGTCCAATGAGTGCTGGAGCACTGTAATCTACCAGAGATCTGATGGCGGCCGTATCGTAGGCTTTGAGCACATGAAGGTTTGCTCCTGCGGTTGTGCTAGTGAGCGACCTCATTATATTGTGTCTGCTCTTCGTCCTGTGCCTGAAATACTCGAGTTGCGGCTTGAAAGTGAGTTTCTGGTCAAACCAGATTCCAAGACACTGGTGAGTGTTGGTCTAGACTACCGGCGTGTTTTGTATGGAGAGCATCTTGTCAGGTATGTCTGTGCAGATGGCCATCACTTTCGACTTGGCTGGATTTATCTTGAGTCCAAGTCTGTTGCACTCCTCTTCTATAAGTTCGAGTGCGTGTTGCGTGTTGGCTAGTCTGTTTGATCCTCTTACTATAAGCTGTAAGTCGTCTGCATAGCATAGGAGCTTGGCTGTTTGTCTGAAAGGAAGTTTGACTAGATTTTCCATCAGGACATTGAACAGCATTGGACTGAGGATGCCTCCTTGTGGGGTTCCGTTTTCATGGACCCTGTAGCTTGAGGTTGCTCCCTGAAAGCGTACTCTTGCTTCTCTCTGTGTGAGGTAGTTCTGGATCCACCCCAGCAACCTTCCTTTGACGCCTTTTTCAGCGAGCGTCGTTGTAATGGCCAGTGGATTTGCTAGTTCGAAGGCCTTCTCCAGGTCGAGGAAGACCACCAGAGCTGGTTTGTAGTCCACTGTGCTGAGTATCTCGGCGATGTTGTTGCCTGTGCCGGTGTTCTCGGTGTAAGCAAAGATGTGAGGGTGTGGGCTGCCTACTTTCCACTTGAGTCGGTTGAGAGCCATTCTTTCTCCCGTCTTCGCTATGCAGCTGAGAAGGGAGATGGGCCTCGGTTTGTCTGGTTCTCTGGGCTTCGGAATGGGCTGTATATCTGCCTTCTTCCATTCCGGTGGGAGTCTTTGTGCTGTCCACGAAGCATTGATGGCTTGTAGCAGAGCCTCGTGTCCGGCTGTACCGGCATGGGAAAGCATGGAGTAGGTTATCCTGTCGGCCCCTGGTGCTGTGTCCTTGCTTCGTTTTAGCGACTTCTGGAGTTCTTGCTGGTTGAAAGGTCTGTCGGTGTCATCTTCACTGTTGCAGGCCTCTTCGATCATCTGCAGTCTGACCTGTCGCAGACGCCGTTGAGTCTCCTCCGCCTGTCTCGGGAGGTTTTTCGTTGCTGCTCGGTCAGAAAACAGTTTTGCAAGTCTCTCGGCTTCCTCTTCTGGGTTGGGATGGGTTGGTGGTGGTGGTGTTGCCTTCCCAGATGCCCTTCGGATCTGGGCCCACATCTTGCCAAGGGAGGTGTGCTCGTTCAGTTCAGAGCACCACTTGAGCCAGCTTACGTTTTTTATTTCTTCCTTCTCTTCCCTGGTATCCTTAACTATGACTTGCAGGAGATGTCTGTTTGTTTCCGTGGGATGTCTCCTGTAGTTTCTTCGGGCCATGTTCACTCTGTGGTTGAGTTCTTTCACCCTGGGATAGTAGTACCAGTAATCATTGTACTGTCTTGATGTGGGTTTTGTTTTTGGGATAGCCTCTTCTGCCGCTTGGTGAAACGCCTCGACCAATTGTTGGTGGAGGGTTGTCTCGTCCACGGGTGCTGCGCCGGCCGGCTGTGATTTTTCGCGCCACTTAGCCAGGTGTTTCTTAAAGAGTCCCCAGTCTGCCTTTTGGGTATTGTATCTCCATCTCGGGGGGGGGTGGAGTGGGGAGTTTGTTCACCTTCAGCGTTGTTAGGGTGGCGAAGTGGTCGCTGGTCAGCGTGGGGTGTAGCTGCCAGGAGGCCGAAGGCTGTAGTGCACTGGAGACGAAGGTTAGATCTAGCCTTCCTCCCCTAGTGTGGGTGAGCTCTCCGGTGTTCAGGAGGCAGATCTCGGGTGTATCTTGAAAGGTGGTGTATAGGTGTAGGCCGTCTTCATTTGTGGTGCTTACCGAGCTTAGGAAGGGATGATGTGCGTTGAAATCCCCTCCTATGAGTGTGGCGTGGTCAGCGGCCGAAGCAAATAATTGAGTCACCTCAAGTGAACCCCTTGGGTTATTGTAGATGTTGTGAACAGTTAATTTCCGTTCTTGGAGGGTTACTTTGACGGCCTGTGTCTCAATGTTTTCCCCACATGGAAATTGCTGCGTGAACTCGGAGGAGGGTATGCTTGACTTGACCAGGATCATACATCCTCTTGTTGACGCCTGCGTGAAATGCCTCCTGTATGTCTTGTAACCACTGAATTTGAAACAGTGGTGTTCTTGTAGAAGTGTTTCTTGTAGCAGTATGATGTCAAGCTTGTCCTTGGCTGCTGCTTCTTGTAGGAGGTGTTTCTTGTTTTTGATGCCCTGAGCATTCCATGTTAGGATGTTCAGGATGCTGATGTTTTCCACCACCGTTTCATCGGGGACTTCTGGTGGTCCTCGATGGAGATGTCCAAGTTCGATTCCAACTGCATCAGGTTCATATCTTCGTGTTCTGTGGTTTTTGCCTTCTGGGCCGTGGTTCGGTTCAGGGGAGTTGAAACGACCAATTTTTTTCTGGGAGCTGTCGGTATCTTGGGTTCTCTGGTGGCCTTCTTCGGTGTAGAGTGTACCTCAGCTGTCACTCGTGTGAGGACCGGCGTGGCTTCCTCCACTGAGGTGGCTGGAGCTGTGGCGACTTGCCCGAGGACGCTCCCCATGAGTATTTGGAGCTGTGTGGGTTGGATCTTGTGGCCCAGTAGTCCGGCTAGGCCCTCCGCGAAGGTTGTCAGTACCTTGGCTAGGTCTGATACGTGTATCATTCCTTCTGGTGCCTTGGTGTGTGCTTGTTTTGTCTTTTTCTTGGTTGTCGTTGCCTGCTGCTTGGGTGGCTGAGGTGTGGCCGTAGTGAGGCCAGGAAACTGGGCTGCACTTTGGGTGTTGACCGGCTGAGGAGGTTGGCTTTGTTGTCTTGGCCTTTGGGTTCTCCACACGAAGGTACTTGGTGGGGCTGGTGTGCAGGCGGTGGGGGCCGGTCTTGCAGCTGGCCGGTTTGCCTGGTCCCTCCTTGTCCTCTCGGAGCATCCAGGGTTCCAGGCGTGGTGTTTGCCCCCGCAGTTGGCACACTTGGGGCAATTTTTTCTCCATTTTTCAGCTTGGTGAGGCAGGAGTGTGTGCGTTAGCTGCAATGCTTGAACTGCGCGAATTTCCTTATGCGTGCACCCCTTGTCTGGCCAGTTACTTGTATTTCAGCATCTGACACATGAGCTTTGGGACGAGGGCCTCACTTCGTAGATCCCAGGTTTTGAGGTCTATGGTGCTGGGGTGAACCGTAGTGCACGTTATGAGCACTTGTTTTTATGGTGGCCGTCTTGTTGTCAGACAGGGGAGAGCATCTCTCGGCTTTAAGATCTTCCGGGTGGTTCTCCAGGGAGGTTCGAGAGGTAGTTCCTTTGGGTACGGGAGGACTTCACCGACTTCATCGGGCCTGGGCGAGAGGTCCAGCTTGGTTGATGTCACAACGGTGGTGGTGTTTTGCAGGTAAGTGTCGAGGTGGTGAGTCCTTGTCTTTTGGGGTGGTCATCCATCTCCCCTTTGGGTTAAAGCCGCACTGAGAACTTGGCCAGTGGATTTTGCTTTTTCTATCTCTGCAGCGATGGCGTATGTCGTTTTGTCTCCGTTTTTCGTGATCCGGAATTTGGCAGTGTCGTTGGAGGTGTTGAGCTGGTGGTGAGTGATGGGTGCCTTTAGGGCTGCTTGACGGCATTCGTTTGAAGAAGCGTGGCGTTTTATATTTTCTACCTTCGTCAGTTGTCGTCCTCGAGTGGCGGTAGCGTGGTGGTGGAGTTGTTGGAGGTGGTGGCAGTGTTCCTGCTTTCAGGGCTTCATTGGGAAGGCGGCGTAACTGGCGATAAAAACCTGCAATGCTTGAACCTATAATGAAGTGGTTGTTCAGGTCGTCAGATTTAGGGTTCAGGCAGAGAAGTCGCCAGTTGCAGGAGGGCGTACGCGCTTCACTTAACCATTTTTTTTTTTTTATCCTACCTATTCCGGTTGAGTAGGCTGAAATTTCCAGCACTCCCCACTGGTTGGTGGTCGTAGAGTGGTTCTAGGCTTTCTCTCGAGGCCCGTTAGGAAAACCTACTTCCTAGTGTATGTGACTGCTCACTTATAGACGTGAGCTAAGTGTGCTGGGAAGGATAAGGATTGCTACCCTCTTCCAGGTGGACCCGCGTCCACGGTTTTCCTGGAAGGCTCGGCTGGGATGGGTTTTGCTCCAACCCCTTTCGTGTTCACAATCTCCTGGGAGGGAGGTGAACACAGTTACAGAAGGACCGCAGGACAGATACACTTTTGAGGGGTGCAGGTCCTAGGCCCAGAGCGAAAAAGGAAAAATAGCAGTAGAAGGAAAAGAGCTCAAACCACGTCAGGAATATCGCGCTATAGCTGCTCTCCAGCTGGAGTGTGGGTCACTCACACCACCAGTGGGGGCAAGCTAATGCTCGATAAACCGAAAACGCTCGTGAGTTGTTGTTGACGATGTCAGTCATTAGGTGGTCCGGTCGGGAGAAGATGGCCAAATAATGGCACAAGAGAGGGCGGTCTTCACAGTTCGGGTCCTGCAGGAGGAGTCCGTTTTCTCATCACTTCAAGACGCCTCAGTTCTCCGTTATCCCATTTTCTCTGACTTACTGAAACCAACCTCTCTATAAAATGAATTTGAGTGTGAGAGAGAACACCCTTGTCTTGAGTCAACTTAGATATGTCTGTTTACAGTTGGAACATTCAAGATCCATTGTAAGTGGTGTTGAACGCTTCAACTGTCCTTATTGTTAGTAAGACGTGTCAAGTAAGTGAGTGTTGAGTTTGCCAGCTAGAGTGGCGTATTTTATGTCGTCCGTGGGGATACCCATGAGTTTCTGATCGTTACTGAAGTTATATTATTTTGTCGCCCCGACATCAGAGAATCTGATGTTTATAGTTTAGTTAGTGTCAGTTGTTTATTTAAGAAATTCATTAATCTCCTGAACAGTTCCGGTCAAACTCAAAATTCTCCAAGACTTAACGGCTGTTTGACCTGGGATGTGGTTTGCGGTCAGGCCAATAGAGTTGCGAACGCATATAACTCCATTTCACCTCTTTACTGACAAACTCAATCTCTGATTAGATCATAAATATAGATGTAGATAATTAGCCTGATCTGTGACGCTGACGGTCACAGCTAGGTGTCCAACGACTACTTTGAATAGAGGGCCTATTGTTAGTAAAATTAGTCTTTCTAGTAGGAATATGCCCTCAGGCCCGTATATATGCCGGCGAGCGAGGAAAAATCGCTCCCTCTGTGATCTCTCCTCCACGTCTCCAGGTATGTTCACGTGTGTTCCACGCCGCCATATTAATTCAGTTTAACTTAGTCAATTTTGTGAATATCAGTGTTCATGTTTTAACATGGTAACTTCCGTGCCAATTGAGTCGAGTAAAGTAGAGATCTAGCTATCGTCTGGACCGGTGCCAGACGTATGTTTTGTATAGTGAAGTTAAATATTCACGCCCTCTGCGATTTCTCTTCCACGTCTCCAGACGCTGTTGTCGGGGTTAGCAACACTCCTGAAGTTCGGGAGCCGCCTATGGGCACGATGTCTCTCGAAGGATGTCTTTAAGGTGGCGAGATTAGAATCCCAGGGCGAGATTCCTTGGCAGACGCCACTGCCCACCGCCACGAGTCAACCTTTCCCGGGCCAGGCGCTCCGAGCAAGCGAGCGAGCGTACGATCATGGTCTATCTACTGTTCTTGGTTATATGTATGGAGCCGTATTAATATCCATGCTTGGGGATGACTAGCAGAAATATAGTCATCCCAGGTTAAGTATTGAACCACTGAAAGAGAGTTCAAGGTACCAGGTTGTTCCTTGCGAACTAACAGGAGGTATTGTATGTTACTATAATTGTGGAGTTGTCCAGTGTGTTATGTATTCGTCGGTAGTGACCAGGAAAGGATACCTGAGAGTATGAAGTTATAACCAAGAATTGAGGAGGTAATTTGTTCCTTGTTAAAGTAAGACCTGCGGGTCCAGTGTTATTGACAGTGTGTAGTCATTTCTAAATCTTACTTGTCAAAGAAATAATACAACAGTTGTCTAATGAAGTAATGAGTAATAGTTGTTGAATGGTATAAGTACTTGGAGTTGTTTAATGGTATAATAAGTATTTGGAGGTGGTTAATGAGGTAATAAGTTCTTGAAGTGTTTGATGACGTAATAAGTTAATTTGCGGTTCTGTTTTGTCTGAGTGAATCTAAGATGCATCTTATCCACTCACTGTGTTAATAAATATTGAATTAGTAATCTACTAGTATCACCACTCTACTCCTTCTAAACATTGGTTCCCAGAAAATAATACTTACTCACGTGCCTATACATCTACCACACTACCCAAAAACTTTCCATGGGTTATGTTATATAATGAAAAGTCTGGGTGGTGGCAGCTACCCTTTGTAAGTATAAAAAGTGTTGTACTAAGAATAACATGGTTCCCCAGACTAACCCATGTATAAGAATAGACGTAAAACAGAGTATACTTCAGAAAGGTAAGAACATTGAAGCTGAGTAAACATAATATGTATGAAAGAAATGAAAGACCTGGGAAGTACAAGAAAAGAAAGATAAGACATGTATGTACATTGTGGAACTAACGACACAGCATAGAAATTATCAAATAAATACACCATGAAAGTTTAATATAGAACACAGACATAACTAAGACAAGAATTACTTATATAAGAATACTAAATAAGAATATAAAGTATATTTATAACTAAAGAATTGAAGAGTAATACAGAAAAGAATATCTGGATGGTAAAATATAAAAAGAGAAAACTCAGCCCGTCACACTAGGTGGATCAGCTTCCCTGTGTTCATTATGGTATGCAGTGCAGTACCCACCCTGTTCCTGTTTCCGTGGCCGAATATTGGATGTCTTGGGTTCAGATCTCCTATTATAAATGTTGGGCAGTTGTAGTTCAATAGTTTTATCAAGTCTGGGGCCGGCAGGTAGTTCCGTCTTGGCGGTAAATATGCTGTGGCTATTGCTATTTCTCCTAGTGTGGTAGTTATTTTGGTTCCCAGGAATTCGTCCTGGAATTTGTCGATGATTTGATGTTTGAGTCTGTGTTTTACAGCAATGGCCATGCCATCATTTAATTCTTGTTTTATTTCTTTGGTAGGTTGTATATCCAAATATTTTTTATTTTCTTGGAATTTGAATTGCCGTGACTATTTATTAAAATTATGTCCGGATCAACGCTGAGGTATGTGTTTACAAGGTTGTCTTTATTTGTTTCCCAGTTGCGGACGTTGTGTTGTATGATGGTAAGTCTTCTGGGTTTGTCTTTATTCATTGTGTTTTGATTTTTTGTTTCTTGTTTGTTGCGCGGGTGGCGATCTCTTGTCCGGAACCAGTCCGTTACAGATTCTTTGGAATTTCCATTGTTCTTCTTTTTTGAAGTTGTGTCTCCTTATTTTAATCCTTTGGTTTATCAGGTAAGCTTCCACTAGTGCTTCAGAGTATTTTTCGTTAGAGTAGGTCCATTTCAGTTCTCGTTTCGTTATGGCTTGTATCATATCTGGCATTGTTTTGCATTCATTAGGGATAAATATTTTGTCACACCAGCGAAGCTGTAGTTCACAGTCGTCTGCACTTTCTAAAGTTAGGAGCGTTTCCTCGCCCTGGGTATCCATGGTTGCTGTTGTGACTTTTTTCCTTACGGCTCCTGTCTCTCCTTGGATGTTATTTTGAAGGTCCTGCCTCTCTACTGTACTTTGGGTGGATGTTTCAATCATTTGTGACTTTGCCTTGTCAGCTTCGTTTCTTTCGTGTACTGTTGCGGCTAGTGTTTGCTCCGTTGCTCCTTTTTCTTCTGCGTTGTCTGTCTCCTGTGGTGCATCTGGGTTGGTTAAGCAGGACGCTTGTAGCACAGATCCGGAAGCTGGGTTGGCTGGGAAACTCATTGTTGGGAGATTGTTTCTTCCAAGCATTTTGTTCATTTCTATTTCGAACGTGCCTGGGTTCCCTATGTTCATTATGTGAGAGTATAATAGGCAGATGAGCACTTTGTAGTCTCGTATTTCGCTCAGTACATTTTTGGTGGTATTCTGTGGTTGTGTTGTTTCTTCAACTACTTTCTTTGCAATAGCAGCATATGTTGTATTCTCCTTCTGTTCTTGTTGTTGTTTTTCCTTTGCTACTTTTTCATTTATTATTTTCTTTTTGTATGGACAGGCCATTGCTAGGGTTCTGTGGGTCTTATATCCAGGTTCCTTCCGATTTTTACAGTTTACACAAGCTTTGGGTTGATTCTTGCAGTCCCGGAAGGTATGGCCTTCTTCTGCACATTCAGAGCATATTTTAAGTTCCTTTTGAGGACAGTCTTTTGTTGCATGAGATTCATGTGCATAGCAGATAAAGCAGGTGAGAATATTAACATATTTCTCCCTTTCTAGTTGTTTAGGGAGTACTGACATGTTGAACCCTAAGATTCCAGATTCCAGGGCCTTGTCTGCCATTGAAGTGTCAGTGAATCTCAGCTTTAGGCAATGTGTGTATTGCTTTATTTTTACCACTTCTTCGATTTTTAACCAGTTGTTTTTTATTTCTAGTTCTTTTTATTTCTTGTGCCGAGTGTTTTCCAAATTCGTAGTCAAGTCCACGTACAAATACTGATCTTTTTGCTTTAACCTCTGGTGGCATAATGACCTGGAGTCCTATGTCTCCAAAGGCTTGCATTCCCTCAGGGCTCAGAATGGTATCTGCATCCCTGTAGTCCCTACATATTGCAGTGTATCCATTGTTCGACGAGAAAATCCTTGTGAAGGGTACATTGAGTGTACCATACGCTGTTTCAGTTATCTGAGAACGTGAAGGGGCTGTTCTCTTGTCTATAATCTTGAGTCTAACCTTGGTAGCCATGGTTTATTTGTTTGTGTCTTCCTAGCATATAATGATTGTGGGTGATAAAGAAGGTTATTGAAGACCCTTCTTAGTGTGCCTATAGGCGACCCCCGGACAGTGGTGTAACTGCACTATCACTGTCTCCCTGTCCAGGCATGGCCGTATTTATACAATTTACGAGGATCAGGATTTGGGGTGAGTGTAGCGAAAGGCCCATCACAGAGGAGGAGGCCACCGGCACTCTGGTCCTAGCATTGCTACGTGTGCGTCCACGCTGGAGAGTAGGTCTATCGGCACCGCTGGCTGTGCGCTGATTGGCTGGTAGGCGCGCGGGGGCTCAGTCGTCCCTTGTAGGGGATGGAGTCCACTACACTGTCACCTTGTCTGGTCTCCGAGATATGCTAGAGACTGTCAGATGATTGAAAATGTTCAATGGAGGGCTACCACTGGTGGCCCACCAGGCTGGTGCCAGCACCTCAGCTACCTGAGAGATTAGAGCGCCTGCAATTGCCTAGCTTATACTACAGACGGGCAAGGGGGGGACCTAATTGAGGTCTATAATCATCTCAAAGGGCACGACTCAGTCGAGTGTCCTTACTTGGAGTTGGCGGACGCCCGCCCGGCAAGGGGGTCACAGCTCAACGTTAAAGAAGCCACAAGTCCAGAAAACTGTGAGAGATAACCTTTTCGGAGAGTTGTGAACTCTTGGAACAATCTGCCAGGGAGTGTTGTGACGGCACCGAGTGAGAGCTCTTTCAAGACCAGACTTGACCAAAACTGGAGCAGGTTCAATTCAAGTACATTCAGGAGCCGGTGCATGCTCAATACTTGCCAGCAGTGCGTAACAGGGACAAGACCGATCGCCCAAGTACCCAGCTTGTCATGGGATCTGTACACCTATATTGTAGCGTACTGTATGTGGCCTTTTGTCAATTCTCTTTGGTTGTCTATTATCTCTTTGTATGGGCTCACAAACGTACGTACATGTAGATATCTCACACTCAGGAATGAGGTAGAATAGAAACTCACAATGCGTTGTCTGTATATATATATTGTTGTACATTGCAGTGCTAAGGAGTTACTAGGTGTTGAGTAGTTTGCTCAGAGGTCCTGTTGGGCGAGGAGCTTTCTGAGGGAGCTGGTTGGTGAGGAGCTGTTGAGAGGTCTTGCTGGTCCAGTAGGTCAGAGTAGAATGGTCTCCCTGATGCTGATGATGATAATGGAGATAAAATGGCAATGGCTTGCCATGGGAAGGGAGAGAAGAGGTAAGGTAGAAGGAAAGTTATGAAACGGGAAGTAAAGTAGTAGAGAATAAGAGCAGGTGGGCTATCCACCTCGCAGAGACGATTTGATTGGCTGTGGTGAAGGCCGCACTAAGAGGTCGCCCGAACTCGAGGGAAGAAGGGGGGAGGAGACTAAGCTAGCTAGCAAGGGGTTGTTTGTTATTGTGTTAGTTGGAGAGGTCTACTAGGTCCTTGTGTAACTAGTAGAATACTCTCATCTTTTGTGTACTATTTAGTGTATGATAGTTCTGGCTCTTGAGGGTTATGAAGGCTTTTTGGCCACCAGTTGTGTGATCTTGTGGTGTCCTCTGTTTTTAGTCGATGGTATATTTCGTCTTCCATTAATTTTAGTTTGTGCCGTACTGCCTGTGCTTGGCTGTATGTTCATATATTCAGTGGTAAAATATTGTATTTCTCGTGAAGCTCTTTAATTTTGGTTGTATATGGGGGACGTTGTTTGGAGGCTCTGCAGATGGCTTTGTTCTGTGTTGCCTTTAGTTTTAATTAGTTGGTAAGGCTGTTCGTGTTTAATGGTATTGGCGGGTATTCAAGATGGGGGCGTACAAGAGCTTTAAATATGTGTAGTTGTATTTTCTCTTCCATTTTGCCGGATCTTCTTAATTTGGTAAGCTGTATTTGGGCTAGTCTATTGCGCTCTGTTATGTGTTTATTTATTCCGGTTCTTGTTATTGTTAGCCCCAGTATTTTTCCTTTGTTTGAGTATTGTTGTACTGCGCACATCATTGTCATTCCTAAAAATCCCATTTAAATCATATTACGCTATATAACATTCAAATGCACCGCGCTTGTAGAACCTCAGAAAACGGGAAACATTGATAAAGGACAACTCACCTACTCAATGTTCCTAGACCATGTGTTGTATTGTACCCAGGTACAGTTATATCATATTAAGTGTATGTATTCATAGCATTAAGGAGAACTCAGGGTATGCATAAGATGAATGTTAAAGTCCAGTTGCGCCAGACCAGTGTACTGTAAGACTAAGTGTGGATCAGGGTTTGAAGGTCATACTATTTACGTCTGAGCGTGTAGCGAACATAACTTCCACAGATATCATATGAAATTACATGAGAACCATGATCTGGAAAAAGGATAAATGTATCAGAACTATGTGAGGTGTTGGAAGTGATCCAGAAACTATACTTGAAAGGAAATATCTTGTATGCGTCGGAATGAACTTAATACACCTCGTATCCTCACGTGACATATACCCACGACAGGTACAGTAATCAGAGAATCTTATGTCTGTGTTCAAATAGTGCAATGTGTGAGAGGAGGATCCCTCATTACATTTTTAAGTGAAGTTGATACACCCCAGCCATGAACATTCAGCCTTTGTTTCAAGGCGTGTCATGTACCCGCCTCCGGTGCCACGTTGATATTATAACCCCATGAATTTACCCAAGAACTAGCAAACCAAGACCTGACCTTAGTGTGTAATTTAGGATTAAAATGTGTGTTTATAAGACATGAGTGACAATATACCGAAAAGTGTTCAGGTGAGAACCATAAGAAACAAAAGTGCAGATTAAAGATTGGAAACTGTAGGCCTACGTGATGAGGAGCGGCGGGGCAATGCCCTCAGTCTTCCTCGTTCTACTGTCACCTCAGGTCAGTGTCCTAGCGGGCTATATCCCGCCCTATAATTAAGGTTGATAAATAGAAGTTATTACAGTTTAAAGCCTTGCCGGATATATAAGTGTAATAAGAATGTGTTAAGGGATGGGATAACCGCCCGTCAGGCATTATTTATGAGTCTTCCTCGTTCTACCGTCACCTCAGGTTCCATGCGGTCGGAGTGCCTTGCCGCCCGGCCGCCATTATCCCTTTGAGCGTCACAACAGGTGGTGACTACTCCCCGCTATGCCAATCCACTGTGAACCTGTGGATTTCCAGCGCACCACCCCAAATGAATAGTCACAAATAAGGAGACCGTGAGAAACTCTGCGGTCGTCACTTGGAGCGACCTATAATACCAGGCATAGAAATAGTGCTGGTATGTCTCTAGGTGAAGCCCTCGTCTTTACCCACCGAGGGCGGTGTGCGAACGAGGTGCCTGTTGTGTATACCTAAAAGTCACAAGGAGTCCCATACTTGCAGGTATGGAGTGTAACATGTGTGTTGAGATGGTGCTACTATGTATGATAACCGACGGTGCTATATTCCATACAGGTGGAGCAGTCTGATGTGTTAAGGGATAGTGTAAGAAGGAATGACCGAGGTAAGGTGGTCACAGATTGTTATGCAATAAGTAGGTGGATGACACGCCATCAATGTAAGAGTCTGGGGCCCATCTGGGTAACCACATTTCCGTTGTTCTTCTGAGGAAGGCCAATTCATGTATATGTTTTTACCAGTATGTTTTATAAGGAATAAATCAATTAAGACATGTTATGGTTTCACCCTTCTTTACCCTTATCGATCTGGTCAATGGAAAACCTAACCCAATGCCTAGTCCACTCTGCACGCTACCTAACGAGCTACATGCTGTCCAGAGGGGGTCTGGTGGCAGCTACCCTTAGAAATTAAGATTAGAGTTAAGTCATCCCCTTAGACTTAGTGACACCAGAATCTGGCAGTATATTGTATTTCTTCGTTGTTTACTGTGATTGGTGCTGGGTTTATCCTTGAAATGTGTATGATATTTAGTTTCTGTGTATTAGTTTATATTTTCCATTTCTTCTCGTAATTATTTATTTGTATTATGGTGCGAGCTGTTTTTAATGCCATCATCTGTTTGGCCTTGCCTGGATGGCGGATGATCTGGGTGACATCATCAGCATAAGCGATGTATTCACCGTGTATTGGTGGCGGCATGTCTGAAGTGTAGATTGTATAAAGAGTTGGGGATAAATTACTTCCTTGTGGTACTCCACTATAAAGTCTGAAGCTTGGGTCTTTGTGATTGCCTATTATAATGTGTGCTTCTCTATTGTCCAGGAAATTACACAGTAGAGAAGTGAAGTTGTTAGGGAGTTCTTGATTGGTTATTTTATATTTAAGTCCCAAATGCCAGGCCTTATTGAACGCTTTTGCCACGTCCCTTAAAACTATGTTGCACTGTTCTCTATTATGCATTGCGTTTGCAATACTTTCGTATATAAGGGCTATGGCTGTGTTTGTTCCTCTGTGTTTCCTGAATCCGTGTTGTCTAGGGTTGTATTTGTATTCCAGTTGTGTTCTTAATCGTTGGTTAATTATTTTTTCCAAAATTTTTCCCGGTGTTTCTAATAGAGAAATTGGTCTGTAGTTTTCTACTGCTGTGGGGGCTTTTCCCGGTTTTGGTATCAGTCTGATAATTGCTATCTTGAGTTTCTTTGGGTAATAGCCTGAAGCTATGGATGCATTGAATAAATTTCTTAGTAGGAGTACCATGTTGCTTGGTAATTGCTGTAAAATGAGTTTATTTATTTTGCTGACTCCAGGAGCCTTGTTCTTAAAGCTATTGATTGTTCTTACTATTTCGTCCACCGTGATTGGTTTGTTTAGTGGGGACATGTCATCCATTGTATTCAGGTCGATCGTGGGTCTCGGTTGCCAAATATGGGTTATTTGCGACATATGGTTGGATACTTCCTTCTCTGTGGTCATGCAAAAGTTTAAGTTTTCTTTGTTGGCGATTTGAAAATTCTTACTCCAGAAAGATCTAAATTCCGGTTCTTGTTCTGTTGGTTCTGTTAATTTGACTTGATTACTATTTATTATATAGTTTGACTAGTTCCTTGAGATTCCCATTAAGTGCTTTATTTTCTGCCAGAACTGGTTCGGTTTATGGTAGTTTCCTTCCGTTTCTGAAATCAGCTTCTGCTGTAGTGGATTTCTCCCCTACAAACGCTGTTTGTCGCTGAGTAGCCGACCCCGTGAATTCCACAGTGTATGCCTCGTGGTCTAGGTCAACCAGCGCCGCCCACGGAGCGGGGGGTCAACTACTAAGCCACGCCTACCCCCCGCTATTTAAGACCTGACCTCGTGGTGATCTCTCACTTTTTACCTACAGTCCTACACCAACCAGCAAGCAACACCACCTCCTCCGCTTCTGCCTAGCGGACCTTGCTCCCGCCGGCGAGCATGGCGATCCACAAGCTGTCCTCCTCTGAGCATCCTCACCAACCAACTCTCTTCTTCTAGCTACAGCCGCAGCTAGCTACACCACCTCCTCCGCCGCTGCCTGGCGGCCCTCGCTCCCGCCGGCGAGCATGGCGACCCACAAGCTGTCCTCCTCTGAGCACCCTCACCAACCAGCTCTCTCTACATAATGCTTGTAAACATGCTGCCTTCCCAGCACCAAGCTGCATTGTACATCCAATACAACATGTATACAGAGAGCACATTGTGAGTTTCCTTTCTCCATCCCATCCTGAGTGAGAACCAAACATCTCATACCCCACAAATGGCGACCCCGGGAGATTCGCACTCACACAGGATGGAGGAGAAATTCATCACTCTCCCAGTCTTCAAGCAACTTGGAAGACTGGCTTATCCACCCAGAAGCAGCTCTCATCGGCTCTACAGCTACTGTCTCTAAACCGCAGGTTAGACACCCTAGAGCAGCTCTGCTACTCTAAGCAGACAGCCGCTCCTATTCCTGCCCCAATCACCACGTCCTACCGACCCCAACAAACCCGTCCTGCCTCAGACGCCGCCCCCGGCCCAGCAGTACCCCCTGCCGCGCCTCCTGATGCAGCCCCTGCTCCCGACGCGGCCCATGCGCCTGAGTGTGGACCCACACACCCCTCTTTTCTCCCTCAGGTACTCCCTGCTACTGTCCTGCACCCTGCTGCTGTCGTGAACCCAGCTGCTGTCACGAGCCCTCATCCGCTTTTGCTGACGCAGACCCTGCTCCTGACCCAGGCCCACACACCCCAGCAGGCGCATCTGACGACTCTGTACCTGCCGTGAGGGAAGCACAACATTCATCGCCTCCACACACCCTTTTTCTCCCTCTCTACTCCCACAGATGTTGTGTATCTAAACAGTTGTCTCTAGCGACCGGCTCATCCACGCCATCGCCGTTGTCTCACATGAGGCATGCACCGCCCGTTCTGCCTCACATGTGCCATGCAACCCTGCAGACAACAAGTCTCCTACACCACCTGGAGGGAAGGAGGGAGTATTGTAGTGGATTTCTCCCCTACAAACGCTGTTTGTCGCTGAGTAGCCGACCCCGCGAATTCCGGTGTATGCCTCGTGGTCTAGGTCAACCAGCGCCGCCCACGGAGCGGGGGTCAACTACTAAGCCACGCCTACCCCCGCTATTTAAGACCTGACCTCGTGGTGATCTCTCTCTCTCTCTCTCTCTTTTTACCTACACCAACCAGCAAGCAACACCACCTCCTCTGCTTCTGCCTAGCGGTCCTCGCTCCCGCCGGCGAGCATGGTGACCCACAAGCTGTCCTCCTCTGAGCATCCTCACCAACCAACTCTCTTCTTGTAGCTACAGCCACAGCAAGCTACACCACCTCCTCTGCCGCTGCCTGGCGGCCCTCGCTCCCGCCGGCGAGCATGGCGACCCACAAGCTGTCCTCCTCTGAGCACCCTCACCAACCAGCTCTCTCTACATCACGCTTGTAACCATGCTGCCTTCCCAGCATCAAGCTGCATTGTACATCCAATACAACATGTATACAGAGAGCACATTGTGAGTTTCCTTTCTCCATCCCATCCTGA
The DNA here is from genome assembly GCF_018991925.1 of Homarus americanus. Taxonomy (NCBI): domain Eukaryota; kingdom Metazoa; phylum Arthropoda; class Malacostraca; order Decapoda; family Nephropidae; genus Homarus; species Homarus americanus. Next base: position 3,156,021 of record NW_024736148.1, read on the forward strand.
GTGAGAACCAAACATCTCGTACCCAACACTGGCAGTTCCTGTTGTATGCTTCTTTTGATATCTTTTTTAGTTGTTCGTGTATTATGTTGTATATGTTTCTGCGTTCCAGGGTCCATCCTTGCTGTGTGATTAGTTTAATTAGGTTGCTAAATTGTGTCTGTATGATTCTTGATTGGTGTGAGTATTGAGGGTGTGGTAATGTTCGGTAAGTGGTCTTGGCTATGTTGTGTTCCATGGCCTGGCTGACGTGTTTATACCATATATCCAGTGATCGGTCTATTAGAGAAGTATGCCCGTTGTGTAATTGTATGGGTTGCGGGTTATTTAATTCTTGTTTGAAGTTTTCCCAGTTAGCCCGGTCATAGTTGAATCTTAGCCTGGCCGGGATCTGTATTGGGGCTGTGGAGAGTGTGGCTATGATAGGGAGATGATCACTAGTGGATATTGGGCCGGGTTTGAGTAGTACGTTTAGGTGGTGGTGTTGATTTGTTAACACGAGATCTGGGTATCCTGTGTGGCCTGCTCTGATGTAAGTGGGGAATTCCGGTCCGAGGTGTACCACGTTGCCGTGGCTCACTAGTGTGTTCAGGACCCGGCCTACTGCGTTGTTGGTATGGTGTCCTAGTATGCGGTGCCTAGCGTTGAGATCACCCAGAAAGTATGCAGGTATGTTCCTCATCAATCTGAGCATGTCTGCTATTGGAAAAATTGGTCGTCTTGGAGGGAGGTAGCAGGTGCCGATTATGATTGGACCCGTTGTGCTGTTAATATCTATTGTCAGAAAGTTTTCTTGGAATGTATCATGGATTTTATGTTTTATGCTTCTTTTAATTGCTATGGCAACTCCATCTTGTAAAGGATTTTGGCTGTTTTTTTTGGTATACTGTGTAATTAAATATCTTGATTTTATTTGAATTATCCCTGCAGTGAGAATTTAGTATGATGACGTCTGGGTCTAGGGTACGATATATGTTGTATAATTCGTGAGCTCTTGTATGTGTCCAGGCCAGGACATTATGTTGAATTATTTTAAGTCTGTTGATTATGAATGGTGATGTCTCGAGCTTGTTTGCGGCATTTTGGATGAACGATGTTCTCCTGAAGACCTCCTCTCCGTATGCAGGCCGAGGCGAATTTTCCTGTATTTGGATTGCTCCACCTTTTCTATTCTATTATATTTGGTCAGGATTCTTCCTCTCTTTATTAGTGTTTCTATATGGTGATCTTCCATATTCGTATCTGTATATGTATATTTTACTTTTCCTTCCCTTATCTCCGCCAGTAGTCTCTCGGTTGAGAGTATTTGGGGGGCTGAGCAGGTGTAAAACCTGATACCGGTTTCCTCCCCGAGGTCCTGATTCTCAGTCATTTTTCTTGGTGACGGTGGTGGAGCCATAATTCCCATTTTGGTCTTTTTAGGGGTGCTATATACGAACGCTTGTTCAGGTTGTATAACAGTTTCATGTTGTGAAATGGGTTCCTGCTCCTCTTCATCTTCTTCCATTCCCTCTTCGCTACTTTCTGATTGGGGGGGTTTGTCGGTAGTGGCTTGTGATTGGGTGACTTGCGCCTGACTGGTGGTTTCCGCTGGTTTATAGATCAGGTTGAAGATTTCTGATGAGGAGACGTCGTTGGGGAATTCCATGTCTGGGAGGTTATTTGCCGCAAACATTTCCTTTACCCTTTTAGCAAAGCATCCTGGTTTGGCAATATTCAAGAGGTGGGCGTGTATTATTGCCGTCATGATTTTAACCGATAGTTGACTTCCCAGGTTAAGCACTATAGGTTGAGCTGGGGGTTGTGAGGCTACCTTTTCAAGGACTTTAGTTTTTCCTTTGTTAATTTGGTTACAGCCGAGTAGGTCCTGTTTTGCTTTTCCTGTGCTCTTTCCTTTTCAATTTTCCTCCTTTCCTTTACAATTGCTTTCCTTGCTGGACAGCATGCTGCCAGTGTTCTGTGGTCCCCTTGGCAGTTCAGGCACCTAGGAGTTACACTGCTTTTGCATTCCCGGAATGTATGTCCCTCCTCCCAGCATTCGGAGCAGTATTTTGTGTTTTTGTTCGGGCAGTCCGTGGCTAAGTGGGTATATTTGTAGCAGTTCCAGCAAGGCGTGATGGGAAAAAATTCTTCCTCTTCAATTTGATTGCTGCCTATATGGTAGTAGGAGAGACAGAATCCTTCCTGTATTGCTTTTTGTGCCATTCCTATGTCCTGAAACCTAATTTTCAGCATAGATGGTAGTTTAGGTAGTTTAACTACCTCCTCTACTTTGACCCATTGATTTCTTAGTTCCAGGTCTCGTTTCAATTGATGTTCGCTCAATTCTTCTGTGATGGTCTTGTCCAGTCTTTTAACTACTACAGTCTTCCTGGCTCTTAATTGTGGTGGGATTACTACTTTGAATCGCTGCTTCTTCAATTCCTTTATGCTGTCATTCGATAGTAGGGAGTCAACGTCTTCTTCTGTCAGGCAGAGGGCGATGAATGAATCCTTGGTTGTAATAAGGCTGGTGATCTTAATTCGTAGTTTTGCACCGAGCAGTTCGGCTCGTGAGCTCTTCCGCGGTTCAGTTACATCCCCATCAAGGGAGCGTATCCTTACCCTATGTGCCCTCATTGTAGAGGAGGCAAGGTGGACAAGCCACCCTTTGAAATTCGATAGGTAGCCTGCCTAGTCTGGGTGAGTTAACCTACCACAGGAATTACAACACCTCCCACCGCCTTTTGTCGGTTGAATGGTCGAAAGGTGGTTCCCGTGTATCTCTCCCAGAGCCCCGTCAGGGGAGCCTACTTCCCTAGTGTCTATCTAATCTGCTCACTTATAGGCATGAGCCCTAGTACTTTAATGGGGGATACAGGATATGCGACCCCCTTCCCGGGTGGACCCGCACGATCTCGGTTTCCCAGGAAGGCTCGGCGGAGGGATGGTTCTGCTCCTTCTCCCTTTCGTGTTCACTAACCCCTGGGATGGAGGTGAACATTTGCAGGGAGGACCCAAGGACGAATACACCTCTAGGATGCAGGTCCCCAGGCCAGAGCAAAATAGAAGGAAGAATAAAGGAGGAATAGCCACTGGTGCAAGAAACACCAGTGGGGTCGCGGCAGACGTCCGCTACAGGAAACCGTCGCAGAGCACCCAATCTGGGCCGCCTCTGATCAGGAGTCACCCCTGATCAGTGGCCAGCCACGCCCGTATTTATACAATTCTGCCAACTAAGGAATCGAGGCGAGCGTAGTGCGAGAGCCAATCACGGAGGAGAACGCAAAAGGTGCCCGGCTCCCTAATCCTGGCATGTCGTGGGAAGCTATGGCCTCTCCTGGAGTTGCTACGTGTGCATCCGCACTAGGGAGTAGGTCTACCGGCATCGCTGGCTGTACACTGATTGGCTGGTAGGCGCGCGGCAGGAGCTCAGTCGTCAGTTGTAGGGGAGAGGATCCACTACAATACTCCCTCTTCCCTCCGGGCGCGGTGGGAAACTGGATGTTGGCCGGGTTGCGTCCCACAAGTGATACATACCGGGCAGGTGTATGTACGACTCGGCCGCTGTGGGTGACGACTCCGTCTAATGACACAGAACCTGTGGGAGAATCAGGGGGAGAAGGAAGGTTTTCGATTAGAGGAGGTTGCACAGGCAATGGTTGTTGTGCTTCTGTCGCGGCAGGGGCAGCGTCCTCAGGGTCACTGGCTGCGTTGACTGGGTCAGGGGCAGGGTCAACGTCAGGAGGAGGGTCCATGACAGCAACAGGGTCCACGTCAGGATGAGAGTCCACGACTGCAGCAGGGTCCACGTCAGGAGGGGGGTCCATGAGAGCAGCAGGGTCCACGACAGCAGTAGGGGGTACCTGAGGGTGAAAAGAGGGTGCCCAGAAATGTTGTGGGAAGGGGGGTTGCTGCAGGTGGTAACTGCGGGTAGACTGGTGCAGGCGTAGTTTGTTGGGGGTGCTGCTGTGCTGGGGACCCAACAGGTAAGGTGGCCGGCTTGACTCGGTCTATGCTGACGGTGTCGTGTCTGCCATTCCGGATAATTGTCAGGAACTTTGCTGAACGGGTAACAACGTGGAACAGTCCATCGTAGGGGCGTTGTAGTGGGTTGCAGTGAGCATCATGCCTGACGAAAACATATTCGGCAGTGAGTAGTGCAGGAGGGATGTGTTCAGGGTGCAAAGGAGGCTGGCGTGGAGCAGTAGCTCTGAATTCAGAGACGCTTGTCGTAGCTTTTGGAGTAAGCCGTGACGAACGGCAGGAGTGAATTGGTGGAGGTCAGGAGGGAATGAGAAACCTCCGGGTAGGTGAAGGGGCTCACCTAGGGTGAGATCTGCTGGGCTACAGTCCATGTCCTCCTTGTGTGATGCACGGATGCCGAGGAGCACTAAGGGTAGCGCATCCGTCCAGCTGTAAGGGTCGTGCTGTGCCTTGAGTGCGTCCTTCAGCTGCCGGTGAAACCGCTCTACCATGCCATTGGATTGAGGGTGGTACGCAGTAGTGCGTTGCCTAGAAGTGCCGAGGAACTGTAGGAGGCTGTGCCAGAGTTGTGACTCAAACTGAGCTCCTCGGTCAGTGATGACGGTTGCAGGGGGGCCGAAACGTGAAACCCAACCGGACATGAAGGCGCGGACGGCAGACTCTGCTGTAGCATTGGGCATGGGGATGGCTTCTGTCCACCTGGTGAAACGGTCGATGCAGGTGAAGATGTAGGTGCTACCGCAGGATGATGGAAGAGGTCCCACGATGTCGAGGTGCACTACTTGAAAACGTCCTTTGGGTATAGGGAAGGTTTCTAAGGGTGCCCGTGTGTGACGATGTATTTTGGAGGACTGGCAGGCCAGGCACTGGGCAGCCCATTTCTTAGTATCGGTCTTGATGCCGGGCCAGACCACACGTTGTGTGAGGAGGCGCTGGGCGGCTCGCACACCCGGGTGGCTGAGACCATGGATCCGGTCGAAAACAGCGCAGCGGTGGACGTGAGGCACGAACGGTCTAGGCTGCCCACAGGATACGCCGCATCACAACTTGATGTTCGTGCCGGGAACAGGGAGCTCTTGGAGTGTGAGGCCTGAGGGAGATGTCTTGTATGCTGCCAGGTCTTCGTCGTTCTCTTGAGCCGCGGCGAACTGCCCATAATCAATGGGTGGAGATGAGGGAAGAATGTTTGATATACAACGTTGTGGCTGCCTTTAATGTGTTGGACGTCGCTGGAGAACTCCGAGATGTAAGCCAAGTGGCGCAGGACACGAGGTGTATGTGACTGGGAGGCTGAAGCAAAGGCGTGGACGAGGGGCTTGTGATCAGTGAAGATGGTGAACTGACGGGCCTCGAGGAAGTGCTGGAAATGCTTAACAGCCAGGTATATGGCCAGGAGTTCTCGATCAAAGGCGTTGTACTTGAGGTGTGGTGGTTGAAGCCGTTGTGAGAGGAATGCAATGGGCATGAGAATTCCGTTGATCTCCTGCTGTAAGACGGCGCCCACTGCAGTAGAAGAAGCGTCTGTTGTGAGAGTGGTCTGGGTGTTAGGTGCGGGGTGGGCCAGGAGGGTAAGGCGAGTGATGTGCTGTTTGATAGCGGTGAATGCCGTAACAGCCTCTTGAGTCCACACGAGAGGCTTGTGAGACGTCTTTGGGAGTCCCCTCAGAAGGTCGTAGAGGGGGACTAGGACGGTGGCAGCGTTGGCAATGAAGCGGTGGTAGTAACTGACTAAACCCAGGAATTCTCGGAGTTTCTTTGCCGTTTCAGGTTTGGGGAACTACCTAATGGCAGTTATCTTCTGTGGTAGGGGCTTGGATGCCATTAGGCGAGACTCTGTGACCGAGGAAGTCGATGGAGGAGGCTCCGAAGATGCACTTAGGAGGATGAACTTTCATGTTGTTGTTCTGCAGGCGTTGGAGAAGTTGTAGGTGGTGATGATGCTCAGCAAGCATCGAAGGTGCGATGAGGATGTTGTCAATGTAGACGGTGACAAAATCGAGGTCGCGAAGCATATGGTCCATGTACCTCTGGAAAGTCTGTGCTGCATTGCGTAGGCCAAAACTCATGAAAGTATACTCGAAGAGTCCGAACGGAGTGGTGATGGCTGTCTTCTGGGTATCTGCAGGTGCTACTGCGATCTGGTGGAAGGCACGCTCCAAGTCGATCTTCGAGAAGATGGTCTTGCCATGAAGTTTGTGGTGGAAGTCCTGGACATGCGGAATAGGGTACCTGTCAGGTTTGGTGACGAGGTTCAGGGCTCTGTAGTCGCCACACACCCTCCAGTCGCAGGATGATGGCTTAGGAACCATGTGAAGAGGCGATGCCCAGGGACTCTTTGAAGGACGAATGATTCCGTCTTGGCTGTGTTCAGGAGCTCAGGCCGAAGGCGGAGAGAGCGTGAGAAGACTGGAGGTCCTTTAGTTTCAATGTGGTGGAAAATTCCCGACGTAGGTGGTGGGGGCGTAGAGACTCGGGGTGAGAAAAGCTCCTTGAATTCTTCAAGCAGGGGGGAGAATTCGTTAGAAGGCAAGAGACAGGTGATAGTGTCGGTGTGTTTGGCACGAGAACCCTGGATCTTGCGTGCTGTAGGCTCATGGATGAGGCATAGATGGCTTGGGTCGACGCCGAGCTTGTGGAAGGTGAGAAGTCGAAGCCAAGTATGGGTTGAGACACGTCTGCGACCACGAATGCCCAGCGCAGAGTCTTGGGAAGACTGAGGTCCAAGGCGAGGATGCATGCGCCATAGGAGGCGATGGGGGTACCGTTAGCAGCGAAAAAGTCATAAGAGGGTTGCTTTGACGTGTCTTGTAGTGAGGGAGGGATGATGCTGACCGATGAACCTGTGTCGACGAGGAATTTCGTGCTGGAGGTGCGGTTGGTGACGTGCAGTAGTGAGACGCCTAAAGGGACGGGGGTTGAGGCGTCTACCAATTCCCGTTGTTGCCGTTTCCCGAGTAGGTTCAGTGGGGCTCACAGCGTTGAGCGTTGGAGCCGAAACATCTGTGATACCAGCAGAGGGTAGATTCGTTGTGCTGGGGGCTGGCGGCGGTTTCCGGGGCAGGAAGGGCGCATCGGGGATTGTAGGGCACGGTGCGTGAGTCAGGAAAAGACCCAGCAGCAGGCATGGAGAAGCAGAACTATTCAATGGTGTCCATCCTGCGGTTCAAAGTTTGCAACAGATCCCTGATGTCTTGTGAGGTATTGCTAGGCTGAGGGGTGATGACCCTGCTTACAAGTTGGGGGTAAGTACTGGTGTGGTCGTTGGGTTGTTCGCAGTGGCAAGGGTGGCAGCAGTGCAATTGTTGAATATTTTGTCTGCCGAGGTTGCGTAAAGTTCTGGTGTTGTAGAGTAATCTACTGCGGACAGGGCGATGAGTACTTGTGTGGGGAGTTTTTGTGCGTGAAGCTGGCACAGGATAGAGTCGGGAGTCTGTCTGTGTGACAGGAGTTCAGCCTACACATCTCCCAGAAAAGTCTTGCAGGGTAGCGAATTTGTGTTATCTGGATGGTTGGAAATGGTCTGCGAGACCTGCGTGGCGACTTCCGTGGGCAAGGAACAGAGCAGGGCGCCGTACTTTTGCTCGTCAGTAGCTTGTGAGCCGATGGGGGCTGCTTCCACATGAACGAACCAATCCTCGACGTTGTGGTTGAAGGTCGGTAGAGAGATCCGTCCGTCCATTCTTGCGGAAGTGCGTCAAACCTGTTAGGGAAGGATGAGGGATGGGTGCTTGTTCCGACCCCCTTCCGTGTTCACAATCTCCTGGGAGGGAGGTGAACAGTTACAGGGGGGACTTAAGGACGAATACACTTTTTAGAGTGCAGGTCCTTAGGCCAGAACTAAAACAAAAGAAAAATAGGAGAGTAGGCAAAAGAGCTCAAACCACGTTTGGAATATCGCACAATAGTTGCTCTCCGGCTGTGATGTGGGTCACTCACATCGCCAGTGGGGAGAACAGACTAATGCGTTATAAACCTTACGGTCGTGAGATGTGGAGTAGCAGGTAGGGAGGTTGGCCCGGACTGGCAGCAGACAGGGCGATCCTCACACCTCCAGGAGTAAGGCAGCAGAGTGCTGCAGACAGGGCGATCCTCACAGCTCCAGGAGTAAGGCAGCAGAGGTAGTGTGGTGTTCACAGCTCCGAGGGTCACCAATTGTAGCGTACTGTATGTGGCCAGTTGTCAATTCTCTTTGGTTGTCTATTATCTCTTTGTATGGGCACACAAACGTACGTATATGTAGATATCTCACACTCAGGAATGAGGTAGAATAGAAACTCACAATGTGTTTTCTATATATATATATATATATATATATATACAGTATTACCCCGCCTAACGCGGTTTCACTTAACGCGTTTTATCATATACGCGGTGCCTCGCCAGAGCTGAACTTTCACTTAACACGGATTTTTTCCACATATACGTGGTGAGTGTCCGGCTCGAGACGCTATTTTTAGATTTGCCCCACCCGCCACCCTGCCTGTTTTAGCTCATAAAATTCATACAAATTACCCGGCCAGAATATAATTTACATTGCTGGAATTCTTATAATTTGGTGATCATTTTGAATATAAACATCATATATTTTGCATTAGACATACAAATTTTAGATAAAAATTTTTCTCAGAGTAACTATGTTATCTTTTGTGCAAAATATATGACATTTATATTCAAAATATTCCTGGTCTTACAAGGAATCCAGCAATGTCAATTATATTATCCTAACTTTAGTTTGAGGTATTATTTATTAAAATTTAGTGGTTATCCCACACATCTCCTTGGGACGGTTGGTGGGGGGTGGGGGGGAGGGAGGGACCGACCGACCATCTGTTACCCTGTGAAGAATTATTTTTTTTTTTTATTAACTGAAGATATTTGTTTTAGCTCATAAAATTCATACAAATTACCCGGTCTGAATATAATTTACATTGCTGGAATTCTTATAATTTGATGATCATTTTGAATATAAACATCATATATTTTGCATTAGACATACAAATTTTAGATAAAAATTTTTCTCAAATTAACTATGTTATCTTTTGTGCAAAATATATGACATTTATATTCAAAATATTCCTGGTCTTACAAGGAATCCAGCAATGTCAATTATATTATCCTAACTTTAATCTGAGGTATTATTTAATACTAAATGTTAAAAACCCTGGAAGGGAGGATTGGTGGGGGGTGGGGGGGAGGGTTGGGACTGACCGCGCGGTTGGAAGAGGGGGGAGGCAAGGTGGGGTACTTTGATTGACAGATAGTGTTGTGAAGATTATTTTTTTTTTATTAACTGAAGATATTTGTTTTAGCTCATAAAATTCATACAAATTACCCGGTCAGAATATAATTTACATTGCTGGAATTCTTATAATTTGGTGATCATTTTGAATATAAACATCATATATTTTGCATTAAACATACAAATTTTAGATAAAAAATTTTCTCTAGGTAACTATGTTATCTTTTGTGCAAAATATATGACATTTATATTCAAAATATTCCTGGTCTTACAAGGAATCCAGCAATGTCAATTGTATTATCCTAACTTTAGTTTGAGGTATTATTTATTAAAATTTAGTGGTTTTCCCCCAAAAATTTCTCTGAGAGGGAAGAGCCGGCAGTGTAGTGTGAGAGGGGGAGGGAGTTGAGTCCATTATTTGAATGGACATTAACTTGGCGACTGTATTTCTCTATTTCTCTTAAGTATTAATTGTGTGCATGTACCATCATAAAATTAAGATGTTATTTTTACTACAACATAGGTATGTGCCTTCAAAAAGTGGAGTTTGGGGGTCGGGCTGGTTTCTATTGGAATTAATCCCATATGTTCTGTTGTTCACTTAACGCGGGACCCTCTGGGTTCAATTGACCGCGTTAAGTGGGGTACAACTGTATATATATATATATATATATATATATATATATATATATATATATATATATATATATATATATATATATATATATATATATATATATATATATATATATATATATTTTATAAAATCACACGGGAAAATGGAAACAATGGATGCCTTAGCTTTAGTCTTTATTCAAGACATCTTCAGAGGCAACTTTACATTTTGATGTGATTTATCAAATTTATCTTATCCACGTTTTCATTGTGGATTTACATGAAATATATATATATATATATATATATATATATATATATATATATATATATATATATATATATATATATATATATATATATATATATATATATATATATATATATATATATATATATATATATATATATATATATATATATATATATACAGTTAACCCTCACTTTACGCGGTCCCACATTCCGCGTTTCCACGTTTACGCGGTGCCCTGCCGGAACCCAGGATGCTCACATTCCGCGGTGCGTGTACCCCTTTACGCGGAGAGCGGCTGGCGAGCCGCGCCATTTTTGGATCCAAACCTCCCGCCATCCGCCATGTTGTGTAAGCTGCGCGAACATGGTGCGCACAAGGTCGCCCAGTCATCAAAACATTACCAGTTCTTCACCCGCCACCCACCACAGCCGGCCCAAGTCAGTGATAGTGATAATTATGGTGAGGATATGGACTTATATGGACTTTGGGGAGTTTGACAAAGAGGCCCTGCAAGCCTCTGTGGTGGATAGTGATACAATTGATACAAGTGACACAGGTGAGGGCCAATAATCTGCCCTCTGCCTCGGAACCAACCGCCCATCCCCGTGTGCCCAGCCATTTTTTCTACTAATGTAAGTGTTAAAAAACCTAATATTATTGATATTTCTCTTAATTATTAATTGTGTGTGCATACCATCATAAAGTTAAGATAATATTTTTACTACAACATAGTTGTGTGTCGTCAAAAAGTGGAGTTTGGGGATCGGCCCGGACTCCATTTCAATTAATCCCATATGTTATGTTATTCACTTTACGCGTTTCTCACTTTACGCGGGACCCTCCGGGTTACATTAACCGCGTAAAGTGAGGGTTAACTGTATATATATATATATATATATATATATATATATATATATATATATATATATATATATATATATATATATATATATATATATATATATATATATATATATATATATATATATATATATGATTTATTTGTATAAAGCAGTGCTAGGGAGTTGCTGTGTGGTGAGGAGCTTGTTGAGAGGAGGTCCTGTCTGTTGGAGAGCATTGAGTATAATCATCTTCGGTCGGTCGGTGATACGGAGAGAAGAGAGTATTAGCTCTGAGGGTGCAAGAAGGGGACAGTACAAGGTAAAGTTCAAAAGTGGGAAATAGAGGAGGAGGTTAACAGCAGGTGGGCTATCCACCTTGCGGAGACGAGGTTTTTGTCTTCCGTCAACAGTGCTGCATTAGAGGACTCATGCGGTTAGGGAAGGCCGGTCTCAGCCAAGCTAAGCTAAGTTGTTCTATTTGATGTTTCCTTGGGGCAGATTATGTAAGGGGGGGGGGGTCCCTGCAGGTCATTGTGGCACTGGAGGGATGATCCCTATCTTTTTCATTTCTCACAGCGAGGCTGGGGGTATTTATACAGGTCTGCCGGAAGTGGGCGGCGCTGCTGATTGGCTGAAGTGAAAGGCGGTAACTGGCCAATCACCACGCTGTCCGAAAGCGAGGCTTGGTCTGAGGAACTCGCCGCTGGTAAGCGACAAATCGGCAGATGTAGGGGAGAGCATTCACTACAGGACAATGCATTGCGTCTGATTGGCAAATTCGTCATCATCATCACTGAATTATGGCCATTTATCACACTCGTGGATAATTAGCCGTGATTTATTGATGACATAGTAACCCAGCTACCAACATGATAATTTTAAGGTAGTAAGCAAATTCTACGGCTAAATATCCTTCCTTATGTCAACCCATAGAGTGAGAAGATATATTTTTTTGTAAAAACTAAATGCTTTATATTACTATCACAAATTACTGCCACCACATTGAAGATACCGTACTTATACTTTATACAAACCCTGAACTTAAATATATATTTCAGTGCAGGTATAAACTTTATGAATCTGACAAGGCGCCACTGGCACTACATGGAAAGTATTGTACGCGTACATTATACTTAAACCTATAAGTAAACTTTTTTTATAAACTTTCTTAATTTAAATCTGAATCCAATTGTGACTGTCCCCAGGATGAGAGGGAAATAGAAGACGGATTGAAACAAAGGTTGGGGGTCGAGGAAGAGTGTGGAACCCACGGTGAGCGTTTGATTCTATGGTGCACCCATTGTCAACTGCCTCTGTGTAGCGAGTGTCTCCTTGCCCACCATCATCACCACACCCTCCTCAGCCTACAGTCTGTAGTGGAAGAGAAAAGGCAAAAGATTGCACAGCAAGCTATTATCGCCTTAAAATATGCGGAGGAAGACAGGAATATGTTAGCGAAAGAGGTACAAAACATCGCGTTCCAGCTAGCACATATTTTCAAGGAAAGTGAAGTTGTCAGCCAGCGCCTAAGGGAAGCAGACGGAATTCTGAGAGTCACTGAAAATAGCCACGATATTCACACAGTCATAAAAATAGAAGAAATAACAAATGCTCTGGACAGCGAAGGAGTTAAACTCAACATACAAACGAAGGGAGGAAGTGAAAGAGTGTGTCGAGACGGGGACAAGATCATAATACGAGCAAGAAACGAGTGTGTGGAAGATGGTGATCGCTGGCCTGTCCTACCCTGGCAACAGTTTATCGCTCAGGTATCGGGTTTCTTCCTGTTTATTTACTTGTTCTCCTGTCTAGAAAGGATGTTTGGCTTCGTCTGTGTAGGTCTTTATGTTCATCTCTGTCCGTCGTCTATCCACCAGAATGTGCACATCTATTAACATGTCTGTCTGCTTGCTCGCCTGTTTGTTGCTGTATTTCTTCCGTTTTAACACAAATGCCAGTAACTTTAGCTTATGGGTGGAGTTAGCAAGATACAGTTTCTGATACGTGTGTGTGTGTGTGTGTGTGTGTGTTTGAAAGAGTTAAGTTTGAGTATGGAAATGTGTTATACCAACTTTGAACCTCAAAATTTGTGAACAGTACGTCTAATTTTAAGACAATAAACATCTTCGCTCACACAGGATAAAAAAAATAGCACGACACCTTTGAACTGAACTTTAATCTTTTTTTAATAATTAGTTTGAATGTTTTCCATTTACTTTGAGGTTATAAGCTTAAACTCTTTTCTTGTGTAATTATACAATGAAAATACTATTTAGTATATAAAATGAGAGGAACAGAGGATTGATTCACCCTTGGAGTGCATTTAGCAAAAACCAATGAAGGCCATTCCTGACTGACCGATGCTTTCTCCCAACCTGCACTTTTAACACTGCAAATGACCAGCTCTTGGTCATCCTTTTTGTTTACTTTATGTTTTCTCATCTTGTGGCCAACAATAACTCGAATATTTCATTAGTCGGTTCCCTTACCAACTCCTTTCATTGTAACAATATTGTATATGAATAAATAAATAGATTTGCTTTCTCTTACAGCTGCCAGCTGTACAACAACTAGTGCCACCTGAATCATCGCAAGTATTCTTACATCTGAGTGTTGCGGGCACACCCCTGGGATGTGTCCACATCCGCCTCTGGGGTCACCTGCGACGTGCTCAGCACTTCTTGGCGTTGTGTCTGGGCACCTTCGGTTACTCCTACAGGGGAGGAACTTTCAACACTGTGGAAAGGCGGGGTGAGCCTGGCGAGAGCTTGCGGGGTGGCCACTACATAGCTACTAGTGGCGACATATCTTCCCGTGGCGTAATGCAGGAGCTGGAGTGGGGGGGCCGCTATGCAGGACCAGTCACCCAAGGGCTGGTGGGTGGCGGAGGAGGTGGTCAACACATGTCTGACGCGCTGTTTATCATCTGCTTGAGGGACAAACCCCATGGAAAAATGTCCTGTCCGTTCGGGGAGGTTGTGAGTGGCCTGGATGTGGTATTGCAGGCTTCTATGCACAACCTGCTCAATGAGGTGGTCATCACTGATGCGGGTCTTGTCCTCCCTTACCACCACCACCACCCCTCCAACCAAGGATAAAATACTGTTTTTAGTCCTTCCTTGCCCCCAACCACTTCCTTAACACACACCAGTTATTACCCGTTTCCCTTATATCGTAAGTTCTCAGTCCAACATTATGTTAATATTCATTAATCATACAATCTTGCTACGGGATAGAATTAGCCATTTTTGCTCCTGGTGTGCGAAGCAGTCAAGCAGGTCTACACATTTAGTCTTAGATCTTTGAAACATAGAAAGCACCACCCATGACCATTTTGATAAATATTACATTAAATATAGGAGGGAGGGATGGGGGTGGTCACAGGGTTAATTTTATCAAATTGCCCAAGGGGCTTACTAGTCTTTGCGAGGCTAGCTTTAATTTTTAAGCCCAAAATGCTGTACGGAGGTTCTTCAACTTCATCTACAAGTCTATTATTCTACAAGCTAATTTGTGTTCACTGCTGCACGTATGTGAAATGATGTACTTTATCACCATAAGTATCCTAACAAACTACAGTATTGATTTGAAGTGGCAATTAGTTTGTGCCTGCATGTACAGTACATGTCTCAAGACTGTTGGTATAAAACTTAATTTTGCTGGTCAGAAATTGTCAGAACAGCAAACCATAAGTGTACAGTATTTAAATATTCAGTGGTGGGCACGGTTCCGCTAATTAGCGAAGCTAACTTTCTCGTTAGCGGATTAGCGTTTTCGCTAACTTTGGAAACCATTAGCGTACCAATTAGCTTACGCTAAATTTAGTTCCGCTAACAAAATTTTTGCATGTTTGTTCCTGTGTTGTAAGCATGTGACACCGCGACACGTGTCTCCAACTGCCAGTCAGGCACGCTTGGCTGACTGCGTGTTAGTACGTGTAAAGTTTAGAGTGTTCTGTTTATTTACATGACTAAGACCAACAATAAGTTATATAAAAATGCACTGGTATAATGACTAAGACCAACAATAAGTTATATAAAAATGCACTGGTATAATGTGTATGTGGTTGGTATTGCATATTTACATGAATAATGAATAAGGCCGATAGGTTGTATGAGAATGCAAATTAATTATTTGTAAAATTGTGTAGTGTACACCTTGATAAGTTGATCATCATCTGATCTTGGCATGATGCTATTTGCTACCTATGCTATACAGTATTTGTACTATAGTTTTTGGATTCGTTTAATACTTTGTCTTTTCGTACAGTAAATAAAGATTATAAAGTGTATGTTGAAACTTGAATGTAAACTAATGTTTAATTTCATTTGTTCATTTAATTATTTGTGTACACCTTGATCATCATCTGACCTTGGCATGCTATACCTTTTAAGAAAGCTCTATGTCTAAGCTACAAGACAACATATGAAAATTTCAGCTCTCTAGGTCTGTTTTTAAGGGTTTTAGAGCCCCCCCTCCCCCCCCCAAAAAATGAAGCTAAATTCATATAATAAAAGTTAGCGGTTAGCGTTAGCTTCCGCTAATTTATTTTAGCTGTTTAGCAGTTTAGCATCGGCGAAGTTAACTTTTTACTTAGGAGATTAGCGAAGCTAACTTTTCGTTTAGCTGTGCCCACCACTGTAAATATCTACTAGTACAGTACCTCTCGGCTCAGGTTCTCAAAGAATCGTTCATTAATAATATGAGAATACACCAAACTGTTTGACTCAAGGTAAAACAAACTGAACACTGAATATAGAATAAAACTTACACCGAGATGTCAAATTCTCTGATTATCTTTTATATGGCGGATAAATAAGCCACCGATTTCCTTTTCTTGTTGGAGTTGTAATATATTGCACGTCCCCCACGTTCTCTCGTTTGTGACTTTGCTTTGCTTGATTTGTTTTTTTATTGGCTGTCTCAACATATGGGTCATTACAGCCGTAACACAGACACACAGTTTTCAGGGGAACATCCTGTTCTTAATCAAGGTACCTCTGTGGGTGTGTATAGTGTATTATGTACTGCCTACAGTATATACAAAATAATTCTGTATATAAAGAACCTTCTTCACTTGGAAATTAACTAATTTTCTTTTTGAAACTCCTCCCATAAACCTAGAATTTTCTTAAAACAGAAAAATTTAGTTACCATTTCATTTATGTTACAATGATCAGTTGACTTTTTTTTTAAGTGCCCCATTTTTCTTACTAAAATTTACAGTAACCATTTCATTTATGTTACAATGATCAGTTTACATTTTTTTAAAGTAACTGCCCCATTTTTCTTACTATTAACCCACATTTATCTTCATAAAATATTGGAAGACTATTTAAGAAATTTAAAAAGTGTATGGCCAGCAAAATGCAAACATTGATCACTCACTATTGGATAAATAAATAATATTACTTTTATTTCATTGTACTATACAGAGTATATCAATGTTTTACAATACTGTACTGGACTGTGCAGATGTACAGTTGTACCCCGCTTTATGAGGTTTCATTTAACGCGATTTCTCATATACGTGGTGCCTCGCCAGAACCTAACTTTCACTTAACGCGGTTCATCTACCCACATACGCGCAGAGTGTCCGGCTCGACGCTATTTTTAGATTCGCCCCACCCGCCTCCTCCCTCCTCTGCCTCCGCCTGGGCAAGCTGCGCGGGAAGGTTACGCAGAGCATGTCTCTGTTGCGTTATCACTGATGTCATATGACGTATTGGACTGTGATTGGCCATGCATCCCTACCCCCCTCTGCTGCTAGATGTAATTGGTTTAAAGTAATATGACGTGTCCACCCGGGGAGGGAGGGAGGGAGGGAGGAAAGACGACGCTTGACCTAGCCGCGGCAGTTTCATCCCTCAAGGCCACACCGTGTATACGTGCATCCATTGTTCTGTTGAATGGCTTCCGCCGGACCACCACCGCCACCAGAGAGAAACCTTTCCTTGCCTGGACCCAGCCGCCCTAAGCCAAAGAAGACACGACGTTCCTTAAGCTACGAAGTAAAATACCAGATCGTTCAAGATTTGGAGAAAGGAACACGTCAAGCTGATCTCGCGCGACAGCATGGAGTGAACGAATCTACGATTCGTACTATTAAGAAGGATGCAGCCAAGATCAAAGAGCACATGACAATCACAAAGTCTGCAGGTGCTTCAATGATGAAGTATTCCCAGAACAAGGTGCTGCTAAAGGTGGAAAATTTGCTGGCGAGTTACTTGATTCGTCAGGCGCGACGCAACATGGCGGTGGACACGCGATCCGTTCAAGAGTACGCATGTGAACTGTACGCAGCAGTGTCAAGTAAGATGGGAACTGCAGAGCCCAAACCCTTCAATGTTTCCTCTGGTTGGCTGCATAGGTTTAAGAAGAGTAACAAAACCACCAACATTGGTGGTGAAGAAGCGAGTGCTGACCGTGTGGCGGCTAGAGATTTTCCTCCGTTCTTACGTGAGGTTATGGAGGAAGGGCAGGTCACTGACGACCAGGTGTTCAACATGGACGAATCCGGCCTTTTTTGGAAAAAGCTGCCAACCAAGACCTTCGTTGTCCAGTCTGCCAGCAAGGTTCGGGGTCGGAAGTTGCAGAAGGAGCGCATCACCGTCCTCTTTACCACCAATGCCTCCGGTACCTGTAAACCAAAGTTATCGGTGATTCACACAGCCCGCAAGCCGCACGCCTACAAGAATATGGACATGAACAAGCTTAATGTCCACTGGCTGACCGCACATAAGGCGTGGATGTTCTCTGCTCTATACCTCTCCTAGTTTGACGACTGTTTCGTTCCAGACTTCAAGAAATTCTGCGAGCAACAGAATGTTCCATTCAACATTTTGTTGCTCCTTGACAACGCACCAGGACACTCGCCCCTACTTATGGATCGTCACCCCAATGTAAAAGTGGTCTTCCTTCCTCCCAACACTACGTCATTAATCCAGCCCATGGAACAGGAGTTAATCTGCAATGTTAAAGCTGCATACTCGGCAAAGAAATTCAAGCTCCTGAACGACTCTACCAACACCAAGGATGAGTTGCGTAGGCTGGGCGACACCGACAGCGAGAGTATATATATATATACAGTATATATATATATATATATATATATATATATATATATATATATATATATATATATATATATATATATATACATATATATATATATATATATATATATATATATATATATATATATATATATATATATATATATATATATATATATATATATATATATATATATATATATATACATACATACATACTTACATATATATACAGTATATATATATACAGTCAACCCTCACTTTACGCGGTTAATGTAACCCACAGGGTACCGCGGAAAGTGAGAAACGCGTAAAGCGAATAACATAACATATGGGATTAAATGAAATAGAGACCAGCTGACCCCCAAACTCCACTTTTTCCAACACAATACCTATGTTCTAGTAAAAATAACATCTTAATTTTATGATGGTACATGCACACAATTAATACTTAAGAGAAATAGAATCA